>NW_016108196.1:47930-57029 GCF_001604975.1 Cebus imitator | reverse complement strand
AAAAAAAAAAAAAGAATGAAAGATGCTTCCTTGCCGACAGAGTTGGGTTTGGAATTCGGTGGAAGTTGACAGTGCCCTGGTTGGAACAGCAAATGAGCAAATGTCTGAAATCGGGAGTGGGGACACTGCCAAGAGTGCTTCTGTGCACAAAGCTGTCCCTCCACCCAGGCCAGATGACATTTGTTGTCAGCCCTTGAAGAATGATGTCATTAGAAGCTGGCCTCCCCAGCCGCTCACTCTCCTCGTGTAGAAGGCGAGCAGACAAACTCGCAGCACTATTTTTAACTCAGCGTTCATTTCCCCGCTTGCACCAACAGCAATACAGCAAGACGTTAAGGTGACAGATGAGACATAGCATAGGACAAAAAGCTGCAGTGGAAGCAGGATTTTAACGTCAAAATGCGCAGAATGGTGTCCCTGTTGGGCTACAGTATGCAAAGTACCACCAACACAGGAGCTGGAAACCCTGGCAGTGACATCTCATTCTCCCTTCAGTCTGAAGGAGGACATGGTAAAAAACAAAAGGGGTAAATTAAAATGGGAAACTGTCACAAATACAGAAAAGGAATGAAGTATGTAAAAGCAAATGTTTCTGGTTGTTCTCTGCATTTCTAGCATGGCCGTTTCATCTCACTATTGGCAAACATTAACTTCTAAAAATCCTCATAAAATATAACTCAGAGCTTGGTGATTCTTAAACATTTATTTACCTGTAATTTTAACTATGTTTCTCTACAAATTTTAGTCTTTTTTTAAAAATCTACACGATCTAAAGGCAGAATGGTGACCCACAGGCACTGTAGACCAACACTGCCATCCTAAGGCTTTTGCCAAGCCACTGAGGTGCCACACCAGTCATCTCAGCCTCTCCATCACCCAAGCAAGACCTGGAGTCATCGCTCATTCCGGCCTGCCCTCTTTCACCAAATCCTTTCTCTACTTTTTCTCTCTCCAATGTAACAAATTCTATCTCTCATAAATTAGCCCCTCAATATCTTTTGCCCTATATTTTAACACGTTATCTTTCTTGACTTTTTAAATAGCTTTATTCCTGGGTCCTTTGTAGTCATTTCTCCCCACTCCTACCCTGGCTTTCCACTGCAATACAAATTATTCTTCTGAGAGTCACCATGGGGTTGTGCTGGAATCGAAGCACCTGAGTCTGAGTCTTGAATGCATTGCTGGACGACTGAGCAGTCTCATGTCTCTTCAATTGTTTCCCTGATTATGCTTTATCTACATTACAGAGTCACTGTGAGTTTTAAGGTGACACAGATGAAAGTGTTCTGTAAACTATAAAGTGTTATATAAATATAAATAGAAGGTGACATTTTTATCCAGCAGCCAATTAACTTTCCTGGCAGTGTTGATCCCCAGCAATTAGAACACTCTATTAGGCACTGTTTAAGTTCAATGTAGCACCTAAAATGGAAAAGACAAAGCTTGAAAATGTGTTAAATATAAAACTGCTTGTTAAATCGAAACGAAGTAAAAGAAGGGACTCTGACTTTTACTTCTGTTTATATGTTTGAAGGCAGCAAACTTGCACTTCTGGATAGTTACATGTGTTTCAGAACTGCTCAAGCATCAACCACCATCAATAATAAGCATATTATTTATATCAGTCTTCGAAATTAAAAAACAATTATTCCAGGCATATGCCGAAAATAAGCAGAAGGGTTCTATTACCAAAAAAATACATGATGAAGAAATAGCACTGTTTCCAAATATCATCTAAACCTATATGCACACACTTTCTGCTATACCCAGTATTTTTTTTTTAAACCAAACCTCCTGGAGATAAGATAACAATAATTTGGTTTCACTGTTGACAGTGTTATTGCTGGGATCAAGTGGGCCACTTTCACTCCCCAAGGAAGCCAATTTCTGAGGCTTCAGGTTTGCTCTTCCAAAATTAGCTGGGTGAAATATTCACTGTGTGATCTCCAAGGAAAGGTAGTGGGGCTGCATTTATATGAACAAAATAAGAAAGTCTCTTTCAATTTAAATCCACAGGAAAAGCCAAAATTCTAAGTCTTTTCCTAAAATTTGCTGATTTATTATCTTCCACCCCTAATATCCCATAATTGAAAATAGTAAATGTTGTTAATTTTTAAAAAGCCTTGATGAACCACAATCCTGACCACTGGAGTATAATTTAACATATTAATATTTCATTTAAAAACATTTTATTTATTGATTGATTGAGACAGAGTCCTGCCCTGTCACCCAGGCTGGAGTGCAGTGGTGCTATATTGGCTCACTGCAACCTCTGCCTCCTGAGTTCAAGCCATCCTCCCTCCTCAGCCAACTGAGTAGCTAGGATTACAGATGTGTGCCACCATACCTGGCTAATTTTTGTATTTTTAGTAAAGACTGGGTTTTGCCATGCTGGCCAGGTTGATATCAAACTCCTGGCCTCAAGTGATCCTCCTGCCTCGGTTTACCAAAGTGTTGAGATTAAAATATTTTAAAGTGTAAATTTAAATGTTCAGAAGTCAATTAGCTTAAGACCTAAGATCTGAGTAAAGGATAAGACTGTGAATGGTGTATAATTACTACTGTGTATTGGAAGCAGTTCACCGCAGCCTCACGCTCCTGGCCTCAAGCCATCCTCTTACATCAGTCTCTGGAGTAGCTGGAACTGCACTTGTGTACCACATCACACCTAGGCCTCCCAATAACTGGGATTACAGTTGTGCACCTCTTCACTTGGCTGCTTAAGCAGAGGTAATTTGGGTTCTTACACCTTGCAACCAATAGAGTCATAGTAAATACATGGATCTGTGCCAATCTGGGAAATCTAAAAAGGGAAAAACTTACATTTCACACAGTCCTTGTTTGAATTTTTGTCAGACTTTATCTTCAGATATTTGGTGAAAGGTTCTAATGTGAGCCTGACTGAGGGCTGGAGAAGTCTGTCCACATGAAGTAAAAATCTGCAGTGTGGCACAGAGAGTCCCCTGAAGGTCCCATCCAGGCCATGGTGTTGAGCATCGTCTATTCACTGATGTCACCAGATCTGCAGCCCAGATTCCTGAGCTCCACTCTCTCATATCTAATTTCCTCCCGAGAGCATCCACTTATTTGTTTAGTGTATATTTCAACGTCTACACATTGATAACTAGACAATTGCCTTTCTCAAACCTCCCCACGGCAACTTCTGGTGACTCAGGAGAAAGCAATGCCATTCTTCCTGCCACTCAGGCCAGAAGCCTGACCTGGTACTTGGTGTCTTTATTTTTCTCACACTTGTATCCAACCACTATGTAAACCAATTGAATAGACCTTCAAAATAGATCTAGAACATGTCTTCTATGCACCAACTCCTCTGCTCCCCCCTGGTCCAAGCTGCCATCATCTCTCACCTGGATTCACTTTCCAACAGGTCATTCTACTTGCCCTCTTTCCCCACATAGATCATTCTTAGCACAGGAATCAGATGCATCCTTAGCACAGGAATCAGATGCATGCTTATTCTTCTTTTTTAGAGATGGGGTCTCATTATGTTGCCCAGGCTGGAATGCAGTGGCTATTCACAGGTGGAAATATAGTGCACCACAATCTCAAACTACTGGACTGAAAGTATTCTCCTATCTCAGCCTCTGGAGTAGCTGAACTACAGGCTTATCCCACCATGCCTGGCTAAAACCTTTTAAAACCTCAGTCTGACCATGTGACTTTTCTATTTAAAGTCACCCAATAAAGCCCCCATCTCAGAAAACCCCATGTCCTGAAAACCCAAGTCCTGATCTAGTAAGTCCCCCATGAAAAGGCTCTGCTTCTTCTGAGGTTTTTTTTCGCTCACTTGGTCCCTGCCACACCAGCCTCTCTATTATTCCTCGAACTTGCCAGGCATATTCTAGATACTGTAGCTCTATCTTTTCCTTTTGCTTAGGAAGTTCCTCCCCCAGATAGCCATGAGCTGTTTTGAACCCCTCCACCTCTTTGCTTAGAATCTCACATTTTCAAGGCAGCCTTTCCTGACCACTCTGATAAATTTTGCAAGCCCCAAATCCCAACAACTGCTATTTGTCTCCAGACAATTACAATGAAATACCACATAGAATAATATTTTCCTTCTTTTGTTTGCGAGTACTTACGAAAGAGGTGACAAGTTTTATACTGTATGATAGATGTTTAGAAGAAGCTCTTGCAGACAAAATTATTCGACTGAATTATTTTCTAAAATCATAGGTATATGGTTTACAAGAGACAATAAATTATTCTTTTGGGCATAAGCTAGTTTGAGTTGGTTTCTGTCACTTCAAGAGGATCAAGATGAATACACTGATTTATATTGGTCTGGCAAATTTAAAGAATAAAAGTTAATGATTCAAATGGCCTTTGTTTAAATTAATGTCTCCTAAAAATTACATTTAAATATTATATCTATTTATCCAATGGTCATACTTTTGGAAATTTTTCTTGAAAAAAATAATCTTAAAATCAGACAAAGGCCAGTGCATAAAGAAGCTCATTTGATGCATCATTTGTAATGGTCAAACATTAGAAATAAACTACATTTTTAGCACTGTATTAGATATTTTCAAAATGTAGCTCACAGAGCTCTAGGGATCCCTGAGACCATTTTAGGTGATTTGTAAGAAGAAAAATCATTTTCCTGACAAGGCTAAGATGCTGTTTGCCTTTCTCATGGTGTTGATATTTGCAGTGTCGGAGCAAAGGCAATGGTGAGTGAGACTGCTGGGCCTTAGCACGAGTCCCAGCAGTGACAGTAACATGACAGGTGCTCATCGTACTGTTTACTAATGCATACTCTAAGTTTGTTCTTAAAAAACGCCAGATTCATTTGCAGACACTTGATGAAGCAACAAAAATCACAGTTTTATTAAATCTTTGCCCTGAAGCTCGTGTTATTTTTAACGTTCTATGCCCTGTGTAATAAAATGGGAAGAAGGCACAGTGTTTCCTCTGCCTCCTGAGCAGCATGGCTGGCTGTCTTCAAGCAGAGGATGCCTATGCTTGCTTGAGTTGCAAGTTCAGCCAGCTGCTTTTTTTTCAGGAAATTCCATTTTTTTCTTAAAAGAATGGCTACCTAAAAAATTGATGACATGCAGCCTTTTCTATTTGTCAGACAATTTCTTAGAGAGAAAGGAGCCTATCACTCCTATGATTACAACTGATGGTGTTTATTATAAATAATAAAATTGAAATTTTCAAGAAAAAATGGAATTTTAGAAAACTTCTATCCATCACCACGAACTTGACAGTTTACCAATACATGAAGACTTTCTGATGAGATCATGGTAATGTTATTAGTTTTGATATTTTGATATTATATAACAAATTGTGTCAACATTTGGAAGATCTGCATAACACAGTGAACCAATCATTTCCAAATGATCAACTTTTTATGTTACAAAATCATGTGTGGGTAAAACATTCCTTCCAAGGGTTTCATAGACCAATGAATTTTAAGATGGCAGAGTACAGAAAATGTGTTGATATGTCATCTGACTATTGGAATGAACCATTAAGATACTGTCAGCTGGGCGCAGTGGCTCATGCCTGTAATCCCAGCATTTTGGGAGGCTGAGGTGGGCTGATCACAAGGTCAGGAGATCAAGATCATCCTGGCTAACATGGTGAAACCCCAACTCTATTAAAAATACAAAAAATTAGCCAGGTGTGGTGGCGCGTGCCTGTAATCCCAGCTACTCAGGAGGCTGAGGCAGCAGAATTGCCTGGACCCAGGAGGCAGTGGTTGTAGTGAGCCAAGATCGCACCACCACACTCCAGCCTGGGCAACAGAACAAGACTCGATCGAAAAAAAAAAAAAAAGAGAGATACTACCATGTTTTAATTATCTGCATAGTCTGGAGTACCATCAGGTGTTTTCTGGCTTATTCACTTGTTTTATTTATTGTTTGTCTCTCCTGACTGAGAAGAGAGTCAATGAGGGGAAGGACTTTGCAGAACTTTCTCATTATTGTATTTCTCAGTGCCTAGAGATGTGCCTGGCATGAAGCAGATGTTCTGTAAATGAGGATTAAAGAAATAAACACAATCACAAAATGAACCTTTATGCAGCTCTCACCAGCCTGATTTACCAAGAATGTCTAGTGAGTTGAGGAAATGCTCAAGATATGTAGTTACTGAAAATGGATTTATAATTATGTGCAGGCATATCTGATATACAATACACAATACATATTCTATAATATATAATGTAATGCAATATATGCCCCATAATAACATGTATATTATTATTTTCATGTGTGTGTGTGTGTTTGTAGGAGTTCTCAAAAAAGTAAAACTCACAGGGTTGGTGGGAAAAAAAGGTTGGGGAAGACCACAGGAAACCTATGCAACTTTGTAACAAGGGCAACTAAAAGACAATTATTGGTGCCTGCCAAGATAGCTTGGGCAGCTCAGGCAGGTGGCTCAGTGTGGCTAGAAGCAACATCCACAGGTTGTGGAAGTACTTTTATAAAATATTAGTTCGATTCTTAGGACCTACCTCATGTAGATTCTTTACATAATTAAAACAATTTTATCTCATATTCCGCTCAGGAAACTGACTTGGAGAATAGGAGAAATAAGTTTTTCTAAGGGCCTGCCACTACAAAGCTGTATCCCTGGATGAGTCTGATCACCTTACTGTCTTTTCTGGTAAGGAGATTGCAGTTGAATTGCAAGATCTCTAGAAATCATCCTGACAGGTAGATTCCATGAGAGTCCATGTCATGATGTAAAGAATAATTTAATAAAGAAAACGTTCTGTGGCATCCTTTAAACATATAATTTCTATGTTGTTGCTTTGACCTGCGCATCTACTGAAGATAAGACGTTTGTTTGAAATCCTCATCCAATACAGAAAATCCCTTCCAATTAAGTTCTAAGAGAACTTGCTTTTAGGAGGTTTAAGGAAAAGAAAATTATCTATTTTTAAATTATCTCACAGATAACTAAATAACCAAGCCAATGATGTGCTCCTTTTCTTCGGCTGTAATGTTAACAACACATGTCCTCTGGAAAACCAAGCCAAAATTCCACCTGGAGAGAAAATTAGATCAACTACAGGTCCTGTGAAGGTTCAGTCAGTAGTAAAGAGGCCATTTCAGGTTCCCCATCATTCTCCAGCCCGTACAACTGTCCTGCTCTAAATAAGCAGATCTTAGATTAGCTGACACCCACTCGTTGGTCTGGGAAGTAGTTGGGCTGTGGAGTGAGTTGTGTGGGAACCGGGAGAACAGGGCTTACCTTTCACGGTCACATGGACGCTCTGGCTGGTGGAGAGTTGTGGTTGAACCAACACGTTGCACGTGTACTCCCCCTCGTCCACTTCCTTTTGCACATCTGAAAGTTTAAGAGTTCCATTGTTCTCAAATGCCACTTGGCGGTGGTTAAAAGGAAGCAGGTTCGAGTTCTTGTACCACTTAATGGAGTAATACGGATAACCAATCACACGACAGTGAATGTATGTGTCCCGTCCAGCTATTGCTGTGATGTTTTTCATTGGTCGAATACTTGCAGGCCCTGGAGAGACACAGAGAAACTCTTGAAAATAATTTAAGGGTACATTTCACGTGGGGAAATGGGTACACTTTTCCTTGAGTTAAAAATGTAGATTTTATTCATGGAAGCACATCTTTTTCAGTTAAAAAAATATTTTTGCATGTGGCATTTTCTACAAAGAAGCGTTTTCTTTCCTTTTCTTTAATTCAAATGAATAAGTGTTACTTTATCAGCTATTTCTATGAAAATGTTCTGAATTACAAACTAAAAGGCAATTTAATTAATGGAAAGTGACTAGTCTACACTGGACAATCATGCACTTTTGGTGAAAACACTGGCAGCAACTGATCAATTGTTTAATCTCTCTATAAAATCTGGGATGACGATGGAGGTTACACCACGTTGCAGCATGAATGTAAGTTTAATACCATGTACATGAAGGTTTACCATGAATGTGGAAGAACCAAAGAGAAGGAGAAAGGAAAGGGCATGCAGAGCATAAACCAGGAAAGGAAACATCTGCTGAACAGATCTAGGGTAAAAAAGAACAAGCTGACTACAGAAACCAAAATGCCATTTCCAACATGAACCAGTCAGTGCCATTCCAGAGTAGGAAGGAGACGGTAGGAAATGGGAAGCAGCAGTTAATCCGCTCTGGCATTCCAAGACCCAGCTCGGTGCATGCAGAAACCTTCTTCTCCGCTACAATGAGTTATGTGTGTTTTTTTGAGGAGCTGATTTGACAAGCACCTCTTACGTTTATTCGAGCCTGGTACAGGACGACTCCCGCCGAGTTGTTGGCAGTGCAGCGGTAGACTCCCCCGTCCCGGACCTGGGAGCTGGAGATGTTCAGGTAGCTGACCACGTTCCCCTCCGACGTGATCATCTGGCTGATGCGGTGACTGCCACCCTTGAGAATCGGGTCGTCGTCCAGTGTCCAAGTGATCGTGGGCAAAGGTGTCCCCTTCACGTTGCACATGAGGGACACCGGCTCTGCTGGACTCACCACCTTTTCACTAAAGGCAGAAATAATTTTGGGAGTTCCATCTGCAGGAAAACAAATTATGGAAGAAAGTGGCACATACAAATAATTAAACAACTTCCAAGGACATTTATTTACTGCCTAGGAGGTAGATGTAGTAGTTGTTAAACACGACCAAAAAGGTCTGGTTTTATAGATAAAGCAAAAACTTCAATCAGAACTACAGTTCACTATTTTCAAAACAGGTAAGCACAGCATTAGCAAGATTTAATAAACTGCATCTACATTTCCCGATTAAGAAGAATGGTAATACAGCTCAAATGTTCAGGTTAAACAACGACAGCTCCCAAGAAGTCCCTAATTCAAAAGAGGTGTTTCTTCATACAAAGTTATAAACAGAGGGAAAAGCCACACCCTCTCACCCCCACAAACAGCCACTTTATCTATTCGGTTGGTACAAGAGTGATTGCAAAAAGTAACTGCAAAAACATCATTCTCAGCAAACTGACAGAAGAGCAGAAGATCAAACACCGCATGTTCTCACTCATAGGCGGGTGTTGAACAATGAGAACACATGGACACAGGGAGGGGAGCACTACACACTGGGGTCAGTTGGGGGGAAATAAGGGAGGGAT
>NW_016108196.1:0-47885 GCF_001604975.1 Cebus imitator | reverse complement strand
GGGGAGAAATGCCAGATGTAGGTGATGGGGAGGAAGGCAGCAAATCACACTGCCATGTGTGTTCCTATGCAACAATTTTGCATGTTCTTCACATGTACCCCAAAACCTAAAATGCAATAAAATAAATAAATGGGGAAAAAAAAAACAGCAATTACTTTTGCATCAACCTAATATTTCCCTCAACTTGTTCGCAGTTTCCTCACTACAGAATTGTTTACAGGAATAAAGGGAACTAGCAAGAGACTGATGATCTCATCCTCATCATTTTCTCATAAAAAGTCCTCTTTTATAGCTTTAATCACTGATGGTAATTACATGCAAACTTCCAGGAAGTCTCTGAGAATGGGTAGAAGCTAAATAAAGTTTGTTTTAAATGCCACTTATTAAAAACCTCTAAAGATATCTGAAGTAGGGTACTTAAGCATGTTTTAAATGTCTCTCAAAATATCTTAAGTAGGCTGGCCATATAATTTATCATCCAACCTGGGAGACTTTTGAGACTGAAACTGATATGACTAATAATTATGCCAACAGAACAGACATGACCCAGAACTGTCACAGGCAAACTAGGACCTTAGTTTTAGAGAAGCCTCCATAGAAATATTCAGTATGTTTACATACATCAAATTTTCATATTCCATTATTTTTCTATCACGCATATGGATTTTTTCTCTTATTATACAGTAATAATTACAAATGCATGTTTCTTTTTTATATGCTTTTTCATTTATAAAAAGAAATACATGCATATTAAAGGAAATATATGAAAATCAGAAGAAAAGTTACCAATAGGTCAGCCAGCCTCAGGCACACAAATCAACATTGTGACACATTTTTTCTAGGCATAAGTGGGTCATTTTGACATAATTGCAATCACATGCCACAGGATTTCTGAGTCTGGTAAGAGACCTTGCTGGAGGGGACATTTTTTGTTTTTTAAAAGAATTTTTATGTTCAATTAAAGGGTTGTCCCATAATGAAAGAATTACTATTGTTTTCTTGTTTTTAATTTTTATTATAAAAATAATATATCTTCATTCTTATCGTTGTTGTTAAAAATTGGAAAGTACAGACAAAAAGAAAGGAGGCAAGCAAAATTTAGGATAGCTTACAATTCCATCGGGGAAAGATGACAGTTAACGGTCAATAGTTTCAAACACCTCTGAGGAAAGTGTCACTCATTCTCCCAGAAACTTGGCCTAGTGTTTGGCTGGGGAGGTCAGTTATGTAGGGTCTTCACGGTGGGGGGGCTGTGCTACAGCTCTTCCCTCCACCCCTCCACCCTCTGTTCCCTCTCAAATTCGTGAATCTCGCTTCTGCATTACAGCTCATGTTTCAGGTTGCTGGAGAAGGCCCTGGAGTGTGTTTTCTCCCAGATGTGCTCCTAAGTAGCATATTGCAGCATCCTTGGGTTGTAAGCGTTTTGTCTCTTACTATCAGAGATGAAAATGAAAACTTTAAAATATTAAAATGAAATATCTGGGCTTTTGTCTTTTATGCACTGCAGACATTACCTCATCATGTCCTGTGCTTAATTTTACAGAGAAGTTAGATGTCATCATGACTGCTATTCATTGTCCATGGTCAGTCACTAATGCTTAGGAGTACTGGAGTTATTTCATGTGTCCTTTATAACGCCATGTTTTTTGTAAAATGGGTTTAGCTGTAAATTTCTTTTCACTGGTTTTTACATTAAGCTCTGAAAACTCAAGTGTTTAGGAAAGTGTTCTTCAGTCATACTTCTTTTTTTGTAGGCAAATTTTACATACAGTGAAATATATAGATCTTAAGTGTACAGCTTAGTTTTGCTAAATATATATACACCTGAGTAACCACCAAAGCGATCAAGATATGAAACATTTACATCACCAAAATTCCCTAAGGGCTGCTTTCAATAAATCCCCATCCAACATATATCACTGCTCTGATTCCTGTTACGATGTGCTGGTTTTGTCTGTGCTTGAGCTTTGAAGAAACACAATAATAAAGTATGCACTCTTTATATGTGCATATACTCCATCATAACCAGAGTACACTTAGAGTGTAATTAGAAGATGTAACTTTGGAACAGCACTATTATCTAACACAGAGCCCAGCACAGTTCTGTTGATGACCACTAATATCCCTCATCACTATTTTTTCCAGTACAGTCAGTATCACCCATTATTTATTTCTCATGTCATTTCAGTCTCTTTTCATCTGGAACATTCTTCAGTCTCTTTTGTGTTTCTTGACTTTTATATTTTTGAAGAGCAATTTTGTAGCCAGCTGCTGAAATTGGGTTTGTCTCATATTTCTTCATGATTAAATGCAGGCTGTATGTTTTTCCCAGAAACACCACAGAAGCCACATGTTTTACATGCCTATTGGTCATCGTGTGTTTCCTTTAGTGAGTGTCTGCTCAACTCTTCTGCCCCTTCTTATATCAGACTGTTTGCCTTTTTGTTCTAGATTTGTTGTGGAAGACAACAAATGGAAATCTTTATGTAAGTGAAAGACAAGGAAATATATATATATATATAGTATCTATGTCAGATATAACAATCAGATATATTTGTCACATATCCTATAGAGATTATATATAATATATCTCAACATATATATAGCACATATATTTGTGTGTGCATAAAATATTTTCTCCCAGTTTCTGGTTGCCTTTCTCTTTTCTTAAGGTGTTTGTGTGGACGTTTAATGCTTGTTTTGTCCTAAGAGATCATTACCTATTCGCAAATCATGAAGAATTATTCCATGTTTACTTTTAGAGACTTTATTGCTTTATATTTTACATTCAACTCTGTATGTATATCAGATTAATTTTGTGTGGATATGAAGTGTGATATGTAGGAATTAGTACTCATTTTCTGCCACACACATTTATTTAGTTGTTTTAGTGTTAATTTGTTGAAAAGGTACATAAGCATGCATGTGTGTGTTTTTAAATTTTTTTTGAGACAGCGTCTCCCTCTGTTATCCTTGGCGTGGCACAATCTCCCATGTAGCTGGGAGTGCAGGTGCACACCAGTACGCCTACTTTTTTTTTTTTTTTTAGAGACAAAGTTTTGCCATTTTTCCCAGGCTGGTCTCAAACTTCTGGGCTACAGGGATCCCCCCTGCCTCAGGCTCCAAAAGTACTAGGATTACAGGCAGAAGCCACCATGCCCTGGCTTTGCTTGAAATTAATCCTTTTAGAGAGAATTATTAACTTAAGAGTTAGCTTTCTAATTCTTGAATATGATATATCTTTTCAATTTTTTAGGTTATTTCAATTTTATATTAGCAGAGTTTTGTATTTTTATATGTTGAAATCTTTTACATTTGTTTAAAACATATTCCTATGTTTTATGTTATTGAAAATGAAAGTTTCAAGATATTAGTTTCCAATTGTTTGTTCTGAGTATATAGAAATAAAATTGCATTTTGTATATTATTCTTATAGCCATTAACTTTTTAAACTCGCTTATAGAAATTACTTTATCGTTTTCTTGGGATATTCTTTGTAAACAACAACATCTGTAATTAAGACAGCTGAAATTTTTCCTATCCAAACTCCATGCATTTTATTTCTACTCAAGCCTGAGTAGGGCTACTAGTATAATGTTAAACAGAAGTGTTGGATGTCGGTGTTCTTGCCTTGGTCTCAATCTTAAATGAAAAACATTTAGTGTTTAACCAGTAAGTATAATTTAGCAGTAGACTGTTCATAGATGCCACTTATCAGGTCAAGGAAGATCCCCAGAGTCTCTAATTTGCTAGAGATTCTTTATGCTGAATGGATGCTGAATTTCATCAAATGATCTTTTCTGTATATATTGAGATAATCAGTTGAATCTGCTCTCTTTAATAAAGTGACTTACATGGATTAGATTTTTAATGTTCTTCCAATCTTGCATTTACAAGATAAGCTCCAATTGATTAATACACACATACACGCACAACACACACACACACACACACACACACACAGATCTATAAGTATATCTATCTGTGTGTATACATTTTAAGTTATGTCTATTAAAAGTTAAAATTGCAGTGCTTTATGTGAAGTGTAAGAACCTTGCAACAAATAACTCTGCACTTTATTATATCTATTTATTTTATTAACTCTATAATAAAGTGTTGTAATTTTATTATTTTTATTTTATTTTTAGCGATGGAGTCTCACTCTGTTGCTGAGGCTGGAGTGCAGTGGCATGATCTTAGCTCACTGCAACCTTTGCTTCTTGGGCTCAAGCTGTTTTTCTGCCTCTGCTTATAGCTGAAATTACAGACACATGCCACCACACTTGCCACCACACCTGGCTAATTTTTGTATTTTTAGTAGAGGTGGGATTTGCCATGTTGGCCAGACTGGTCTCAAACTCCTGATCTTAAGTAAGCTGCCCATCTTAGCTTCCTACAATGCTGGGATTACAGGCGTGAGCCATCACACATGGCCAAGTGTTGTAATTTTACAATGCAATAACTGTCAATTGTTTAAAGAAATTAAAAAGGAAAACACAATTTTGCTAAATATTTACTAGTATATTTACTATTTCTCATGGTATTTATTTCTATGGATATGTTTCCATTTTATGTTTCATTTCTGTTCCACTTTACCTATATCCTACAGATATGTGTCCATTTTCTACACCCTGCATGACTTCATTTATCATTTATTAATGTGCAAGTCTGCTGACATCATATTCTTGCACTTTTTTATTACTAAAAATATCTTTACTTTGCCTTAATTTTTAAAGCCTTCTGTTGCTGGCTTTTTTTTTTTTTTTTTTTTTTTTGCTATAGAAGTCTATGTTGGCAGTCAGGTGCTGTGGCTCACACCTGTATCCCAGCACTTTGGGAGGCCAAGGAGGGTGGATCACGAGGTCAAGAGATCAATACCATTCTGGCCAACATGGGAAATCCTTGTCTCTACTAAAAATACAAAAATTAGCTGGGCATGGTGGCGCACACCTGTAGTCCCAGCTACTTGGGAGGCTGAGGCAGGAGAATCACCTGAACCTGGGAGGTGGAAGTTGCAGTAAGCCAAGATCACACCACTGCACTCCAGCCTGGTGACAGAGCCAGGTTGTCTGGAAAAAAAAAAAAAAAAAAAAAAAAAGTCTATATTGGCAGGGCTTGTGTCTTTGTTTTTCATTTTCTTTTCAACATTTTAAAGATGGTGCTTCATTGTCTCCTGTCCTCCAAAATATCTGATGAATCATCCACCAGTTGTTATTGATGTCCCCTTTATGTAATATTTTTTCTCCCTCAGATTTTTAGGTTTTCTCTTTATCTTTGGTTTTCAGCAGCTTAACTCTGATGTACTGACGTAGAATGTTCTTTGCATTTATTTTTGGAGTTTGCTGAGTTTCTTAGATCTGCAGTCTTACTTTTACACCAAAGTTGCTAAAACTAATGCCATCATCTCTTTAAATACTTTTTTCTTCCGTTTTCCCTATCTCCTATTTTTCTGGGCCTCTAGTCATACATGTATGTCAGGCCATCTGATGATGTCCCACTTGTTGCCAAAGCCCTAACCATTTTCTTTGTGGTCTTCTTTCTCTCCATGCTTCAGATTGGATAATTTTCTAAGATTGATCTTCAAGCTCACTGATACTTTCTTCTTCCTTCTCTAATCTTACATTAAAGTGAATACGGTGATTTACTTTTCATTTCTATTGATTCTTTTCTATAGTTTCCATCTCTCTGTTGGTCTTTCCCATATGTTCAGTCCTTCAGTCCATATTTTCCTTTAAGTTACTGAACATATTTTAAATCACTGCAAAGTCCTTGTCTGCCAGTTCTAATGTCTGGGTCCTCTCATGATTTGTTTCTATCGCTTGTCCTTTGTCCTTTGGTGGCAGAGTTCTGTTTTTTTGAATGTCTAATTATTTTGTATTGCATGCTTGTATTCCCTCCCACACTTTTGCAGTTCACATGTATCCTCAGTGGAAGAGGACACTCCACAATTTGCTTTTAATGTCTCTCAAGGGTTTACATATACTTTTGCTTTTCCCAAAATTTCTCATTTTTATCAGCTTTGGAGTTAGTCTGATACATGCTATTTCACCATTCCCAAAACTGAAAACTCTTATTATTCTTTTTTTAAAAATCATTCTGTTTACCAGGTACTAAGGTTTCATTCTGAATCTATAACTATTAAATTCAATTTTTTAGGAATCACTCAGGAAATACTCCCAGATTTTCCATTATATTAATGGTCAGTCCTAGTTCACAGTATTGCAATTTTTTATAATTTTACTTGAATCTATCACTATTTCAGTGAGAACAATAGGAGTATCTTTATTTTCCAGAGGAAACTAGCTGGATGCCCTTTAAAAGCAGGTACTAGATGTGTAGTTGTAATTCCATTTCTGCTTTCTTTTGCTACATTAGCACTGTCATCTCTCAGAAGAGAAAAAAATAAAGTGAAGCTTCTTGTCCCGAATGGAAGCTGACATGCAGCAAATAAATCCGTGAGTGTGCTGGCTGTGCTCCTCAGCACCCTTTTTAGTTCAAGTGACAGGCTCTTTTGGAGATGAAAGCAGACATTATTTTTCTAGGGAGACCTGAGTGTCCTTGAAATCTTTCTTGCTGTCACTTTGATAACCTGAACTCTTCTGACATCATTATGGATTATCGATATGGTCTTTAGGTTTTCTTAGTCACACAAAATGGTTGCCGAGGTAACTGGGCCTAGACAGGTAATATCCCCTTTTTCTACAAAGAATCTAAAAATATAACTGTATAAGGACTAGAGTGCATCATCATTAGCAAACTGGTTCTGCACAAATTGACTACTTTCTGCACTTAATTATTATGTGGAACACAGTGTCAGGCATTTAATGTAAATACCATGCCTTCAGCTAATATCACCACTGCTTTAAAAATCACACTGTCTGCAATCAGAATAGGAATCTCATTGCTAAGCCTGCTACTTCTTAAAAAAATGGCTATGGTTAAAGAAGAATAACAGAAATATGGTCTTAGATTGAAGATATATTTAAACTTATTTTCATATATTAATGTGTTTTGTTTTGTTTGTTCTCCCTTTAGGCTATATCAAAATCATTTTATTTTAATCAATTGATAACAGATAAATATTAAATTACATATAAAGACATAATTTCCAACAACACACACAAATACATAGATAGAAGCTAGTTCAATCATGTAGTGATAAATATATATTGCCTGTGATAGCTTCCTTCTCTGGCTGCCTAATAAGCTTGAAGATTTAGTATGCAGTAATCAGTTAAAAAGAACAAACAGTATCACATATCTAAAACCTGCTATTATACCACAAATTAATTCCTCACAAATTTCATTGACTTAAATCTGTAAACATTTGGATGGAACTAGGGACAACTGCACCAACCAGATGCCATTTTCTCACTGCAACAACCGCTGTGTTGACATTTGCTTCTGCATTTTGACTCTGAAGTTGTACTTCTCCACTAGAGGCTACTGCCCCCACCCTACCCAGCGAGCACCTGGCAATATCTGGAGACATTTTGGTTGTAACAACTTGGAGGAAGTTGCTATTCGCATGCATCTAGTGGAAAGAGGCCAGAGACACTGCAAAATATCCACAAAGCATAAGAAAGTTCCCCAAGCAAGGCATTCCTGAAAGACCCTGGTCTAGATATGAATGGTCAACAAAACTGTTAAGTGTCAAGTTTCTAAGAATTAAATCTTGGGAAATAACTTCTAAGACATGAGTGGGCAACATGTATTTATTTTACATTACTTCTAATATGAAACAATTTCATCCTCATCAGAACATTCTCTCCCATTTGCCTGATTTAGCTTGAAAACTCAGGGCAGAGTACTAGCTGGTGAGACAGAGAGCCTAGACTGAGTGATCAGCACTGCTTCACCCTGTCTTCTTCTTTTCTGAGTGCTCTGGGTTTGGGTTCTTTTTCAGCCGTACCCTATAACGAGGCCCACTGACCTTCAAGGACCACCTGCACATAGTCTTGAGCGGACAGCTTGTCCTTGCGCACAAAGCACTGGTATGCGCCCCCGTCACTTTTGACCATGTGATCCATTATAAGGTTTTCGTGGTTGATCCCTGTGATCCTCACATTTTTTCCAGGGTTGAGGATTTCACCATTGCGGTACCAGGAGAGTTCCTGGTCCTCAGTTCCTGTCACGCTGCAGGACAAGGAAACTTGGCTACCCACACTGCTTTTAACCTTCCTGGGACTGATGGTAGCTTTCAGTGGCTCTGGAGATTTTGGTAAGAGAGAGAGAGAGAGAAAAAAAAGGTAAAAACATCACTAGGTATCATTTCAACAACATGCTGGACTTTCAACAAAGCAAGTGCATTACTGCAACCACACTCCTTTCAGTTCCTATAAGCCATATTATTTCACAGAGTAACATTTTGCTTAGGGACAATCCCTTTGCTATTTTTTTTTTATTTCTGGCTTTATTTCTCTATGCAACAAGTGGAATAATGTTGGTCAAACTGCCTTTTCACTGAGTCTATGTGAGGATGTTGATATAAATCCACTGACAATAAGAAATGCAATGTGCTAGCTACCAATAGTGACATAAGTATTGACCATATCAATCCTATTTTGTCTTGTCCCAATGTAGAACTGGCGGGTTTGCCCTGGGCCATTCACACACACATGTGTACTCACTCATATGCCATATGTGGTTTACCCAGGGCCAATAACACACAGTTGTGAAAAAAAGAAAACAGGTTGGTATTATAATTTGTGACGATGAAACAGAGTTTTTCTTTAAAATGAGGCTGAGGGATTTAGACAAAGATGGAACTCTCATTCTTGTCTTCCTATGCTTTCAATTCAAAAACCCTAATCCAATGTAGAAAGCATTTACTGAGCAACTGTTATGTGCCAAGGCTGGTGTTAAACTCACAGGCAAGACAAAATGGAATAATATTTGTGGTGCAACTAGTATGTGTTGCAAAATTACTGACTACCTTTCATGCATCATTTAAGTCAGTCTTCTCCTAATCCTGCAAATTTTGTGTTATCTCTACTGTACAAAACAGAAAATGGTTACTCAGAGAGACTAAGTAAATCAGCCAAATCCAATCAACAGGTAAATGACAGAAAATAATTTTTTTGTGAAAGGCATATATTTATTTATTTTTAAAGGTCAGAAAGTGCTGAGCAGGAAAAATCTGATGAAAATCATGTCTAGTCATATCACAAATTACAGAAAACTGAAAAGAAAGGAAATTCTTTAAAGCAGACAGCAAAAATGGCAAATGACATATAGGGAAATATAAAGGTAAGTGAAGATCTGAATGATCTCTGATTGCTTATCAGAAGCAAACAGAGGCCAGAAGACATTTAAATACATCTTTAACAAACATCTCTTGTAGATAGCAGATGGCTAAGATTTGCTTTTTAATCAATTCTGGTAATCTCCTACTTTTATTATTATTTTATTTCACTTTAAGTTCTGGGATACATGTGCTGAATATACAGGTTTGTTTATACTTTATACAAAAATTAACTCAAGATGGGTTAAAGACTTAAACATAAAACCTACAACCATAAAAGCCCTAGAAGAAAACCCAGCCAATGCCCAACTCAGGACATACACATGGGCAAAGACTTCATGGCTAAAACAGCAAAAGCAATTGCAACAGAAGCCAAAACTGACAAATGGGAGCTAATTAAAGAACTTTTACTCAGCAAAAGAAACTAACATCAGAGTGAATAGGCAACCTACAGAAAGCAGAAAAAAATCTATCCATCTAACTAAGGTCTAATATCTAGAATCTACAAGGAACCTAAGCAAATGTACAAGAAAAAAACAACCCTATCAAAAAACGGGTGGAAGAAAGCTTTCTACCCCAATTGTTCCTAACTTTCCATCTCAGCACACTGTAAAATCTTTGTTTTCAAAGAGCTCAGTCTTCTAGGTAATAAGACAAAGTCAATAAATGGCTGTAATAACCAAGCAGAGTGATGCAGGGACCACGAGAGACAGAACACATGTGGAGGAGGGTCCATGGGAAAGCGGGAAATCTACAGATACCAAAGATAAATAGAACTGAGACCAGCCAGAAAGGAAAGAGGGAATCACAGAGATTGGGAACCACATGAATTAAGGCAGGGAGTGGGGAGATGTCTCAGAAATAGTTTCTGATTCTGTTTGGATGCAACAGAGAGTCCCTGAGATTTTGGGATTAAACGAAGGTAACTAAAGAAGGCATTCAAGAATGTTTAGCAAATAAATCTTTTTTCTTTTTTTTTCCAGAAATGGGGCATTGCTCTGTCACCTAGGCTGGAGTGCAGGGATGCAGTCATAGCTCTCTGTATTCTGAAACTCCTCCTTTCTATCTCAGCCTCCTGAGTATCTGGGACTACAGACACAAGCCATCACACCCAGCACAAACATACTTTTAATGGAATCAATAGGCCATAGGTCTTTTGAAAAATTACAGTAAGGAAAATTGGTCACTGAAGATATTACACATGTCTAGTGTAGATACAATTAAGACCCATCTAGGGCAGGACAGAGGTTGAGAACAGACCTGAATAACTCTGTGAGATTCAGTTTGTATGACTTGGCAGGACTTGGTAGAAAGGCATGGCTTAAAGAGCATGCACGATTTCAAGTTTGCATTTGAGGGATGAGAGGGAGGAAGATATTGGTAATAATAACGAGCCATTTGGAAGAAAGGGCTGGTGGAGAGTTCAGTATGGTATCCGACACTGTTGTTTTGAAGTGCCAGCTAAATTTCTGAAAGAAAGCTGGTTGACACACTTGTCTGACACTCAGGAAGGAAGCCAAGGCTACAAGTACAAATTCAGAGCCTATTTTCAGACGCGAGGAATTCGAAGCTCTACAAATGAAACAGAGCTTAAGGAAAAGAGGAGCTTGACAAGAAGACAGTTCTGAATTTGGAGCCCAAGAGAATGCTTTCCATTAGAGAAGAGAGACAGGAATGAAGAAGCTGTTTTCTTCTGCAGTTAGAAGAAGCAGTCAGAAGGGAGACAGAGAACATTCCAGAAGCATTTGAGAATCAGTCAAATGTGGAAAGAACAGTGACAAAAACAAGCACATTAAGAATTGAGACTTTTAAAATATAGATAGTGATAAGCACCTTTAGAGAGAGAGCAGTAACACACTCTGAGTTTAGTAGGAGACAGGAGGAGAATGGGCAACAACATGTCTTTGCAGATGGAGGCTAAGAGAGATGGAAAGTGCTAGATATCCAAGGATTAGGAAATAATCTCCTGTGTGGAGGAAGCAACATGAGGAATATGACTTGCAATCAAGAAAGGAATGGGTTTATGGAGGAATTCGAAAGAAGTTAGATTTAGCAGGAATAGGTTTTTATTAATCCACTTATGCCTGAGGTTGCAAGATTTTGAATTTTTGTAATAAGACCTTGGCTATGACCTTGAGGCGTAAGATGTAAATAACTCCCACGTGCTTAGCACTTCAATAATGGAACACTAGGCATAAATGCATTTTAATGCAAAACAATGGGAGATATGACCAAACAGATTTGCTTGAGATGCCTTCAGTACTATCCTAAGACATAAACTTTATTCAATCGAGAACAGGCAGCCAGCAGAGGTCTTTTAACATAGAAGAGACTTTGAGCCTGTGGGAATAAGTCTTACTGATGGTCCAATGCTGCAATATTTTATCCACATGATTCTCCAGCTATAGAAGTGTAATTGTGGATTTTATCATCCATTTCTTTCTCATCCCAGCCTACACATATTCAAATATTAGCAGGACTCAGGCTGGACAGCCTGTTCCAGATAGTCATTCGGATAGTTAACGTCAACGTATTCTCTTAGGCTAGTATTGTGCTAAGGCAGTCTACACTTGGGTTGACACTGAAGAGAAAGTTCCATAAACAGGAATGGGCCTGGGGGAAAAAGAGTTAAAAAACCCTCCTATTTTCAGTGTGAGATTCTTGTGGTTAAACTTGTTCAATTTATCTCATCAAATATAAATATCTGTTTTAAAAGGAGCATTACATTGGCAACTAAGACCTCTCTGACTAAGGCTCTGCCCCCCTTTTCTGGCCATGTGATCTTGGGTAATCACTTTAATTTGGTTTCTGCATCAGTAAAATTGAGGGTGTTTGAGTAGATTAGATCGTGCCCTTGCAATCACATCCCCCTCTTCCTCCAAATCTGCTTTCAGTATCCTTCTTAACACATTCGAGACAGCCAAGGCAATCAATGGAAGATCAAATATACCCATTATATTTGGAGCAGATGATCTATAATACTAGGCACAAGTCTAATATTTTGCTATGTTTGATGCTTTTGCTGATAATAACCTCATTTAGAAATGTAAAGCAGAAATGGTCTGGAAACAGACAAAAGACAACTGCTTTGATTGGCTACCATCACCTGTGCTGAAAGAGCAATCCTGTCCCCTCTCTTTGTCCATTTTTAGAGAGACTGGCCATTGTGAATTCATCAGCTAGGTAGTGTTATCTTGAAATTGTATCTTGGAAAAGTAATAGTCTGTGGCCTAATGTAAATCACAGGCTTCAAATCAAATCAGACACTGAAAACTCTCCAGTGGTGTAAACTTGGGCAACTCATTTGAGCATTAATTTTTACATCTGCAAAATGGGGTTTCTGTTGATCTCAGCTGGGCTGTTTTGGAAGTCCATGGAAAGCTACAGAGACAGCATGGAGATTCGCTTATAACAGGAGCTCCATTGATGGAAGCCAACACCACCTTTGCAAGTTACCGTCCAACTTACGTTTCACGTACAGGCGGCCTATCACCTTAGCAGTTCCATATCTGTTGGACACTTCACACACATAGCTGCCTGAATCCGAGGGGCGAGTGTTCTCAATGAGCAGCCCCGTCACGGTCTTCTGGAACCTCCCTGAAAGTTCCAGGGGCATGTTGTCCTTCAGCCAGCGGTAATCTGGCTCAGGGTGCCCAAGTGCTTTGCAAGGCAGCTCCACAAGCTGCCCAGCCATGGCTTTGCGATGGTCAAACCCATCCAGGATGGATGGGGCTGAGTTCGCTGGGTCTGTAGGAGAAAGAAAAACTCTTAAAGGCAGTGAACGAGGAGTGGAAGTGCTCATTTAGAATTGTAGGACTACATGTACAATTTAAATCCCGTGTATCATACCAACTATTGATACAGATCTTATACCTATGCAACAATCCTGCATGACCTGCACATGTACCCCAGAACCTAAAGTACAATGAAAAAGAAAAGATTTTATAAGTGAACAGAAAAAGAAATGCCTTATTCATACAATTTATTTTCTGCTCAGAATTTACAAAAGGTACACTGAACACCGGTCAGAGCCTCTGTTGGTCATTCACCAATAAATGAATAAAAGACCCAGAATGAGCATGCTTCAACAAGAGCTGTCAGCTCAGGCCAAGAATCAGATTGTCTTTTTATAACTGGGAATGCCAGACTTCTCTTTAAAAGATCATTAATGGGTAGAAATATGCAGTTTGAGAGAAGAAATAAGACTGAGTGGTAGACAGATCAGTGGGATGACTATGGTTTGCAATAATCTATTGCATTTTTCAAAATAGCTGGAAGAATTGAAATAATTATAGCTTAAAGAAAAGTCAAATGTATAATGTGATAGATATCCCAAGTACACTGATTTGATTTTAACAAATTATATGAATGCATTAAATTATCACATGTACTCCAAACTATGTATATCTATTATGCATCAATAAATGCATAAGATGTGGCAACAAGATGTGGCATCAATAAAAAATTAATAAAATAATTTTTTTTTAGGTAATGGCTCACTCTGTAGCTCAGGCTGGAGTGCAGTGGTGCAGTGACTGCCCACCACAGACTCAAACTCCTGGGCTCAAGTGATCCTCCTGCCTCAGCCTCCCAATGTGCTGGGATTACAGGCATGCACTACCACGCCTGGCCTAAACAAATTTAAACAGGAAAAAAAGAGCAACACCAGCAAAAATAGCTGTCTAGTAAAATTTATTGCACAAGAAAAAGAGTTTTACACATAGCTATTGAATTTTTAAGCTTTTATTTATTCATCTCACAAATATGTTTTGATCCCCTAGTGCAGACCAGCACAGAGTTAGGCACTAAAGAGAGGGTGGTGGGACAGACAGGTGTCTTCCTGGAGCTGATCTTCTGTTGGGTGTGGGTGGGTGTTAGAGAGTAGGCAACGCATTAGCAAGCAAGTAAAGATAATTTAGTTTGTAATGAAGTGAAGGAAAGAAAAAGAGGGCATTACGGAGAGTGAAGTCCACGTGTTATGGGTGTGAAGGCAGCCAGGAGGCCATAAGGTATGGTCCTCAGGGACAGACTCTCTGAGCAGATGGTATTTGAGGTCAGGTGAATGAGCACTATCAACAAGATGTGGTGTAGCAAGACAATGGATAAAAAGCAGCAGCTTGCAAATGATTGCTGTGACATGGCCTTGTATTGTTTGCCTGTTCTGTGACATAAACTTGAGCCAGATGAGGAAATTAATAAAATATTTCCAAGAACTAGGTCTGTGGAAACCATGCAGCTCAATGTCTTTCAGGTTTGTTTGAATGAAGTGATGGTCTCAAGGGCATAATCATTGTATTACTATGAAGAATATAAATTGCACCTGACTGGATGCTAAACGTAAAACTCAGTGGCCTCTCCCTGCTCTCTCTGCTAATTCATCCTATTTCAAACTTGTATGAAACAATACCCTTGCATTCTGCATGGATATTACAGGAGGGTTATCGGGTCCTGGCTCCTGAAATTTTATTGTGTTTGCCTCAGTCAGAAAAATGCCATGACTCTTTTGATCTATCTGTAATAATCTGATGGCAAAGGACTGGATATCCATTTTCCTATCAAATGAGAACCATCTGGAACTTCATACATTTTGACCAACATCTCCCTATTTGTCCCATCCCCTAGTCCCTGGAAACCCCCATTGTATTTCCTGGTACTCTGGGTTTGACTTTTTTAGATTTCACATGTATGTGAGACAAGACAGTGTTTGTCTTTCTGTGACTAGGTTTATTTCACTTAGCATAATGCCCTTCAGGTTCATCCATGTCATTGCAATTGGAAAGATTTTCTTCTTTAAGGCTGAATAATATTCCTTTGCATGTATAGGAATAAAATTCCTATATGTACTTATACGTGTATGTGAACACTTAGATTTTTTCCATATCCTGGCTGTTGTGAATGATTCTGCAATAAACATGGAAGTACAGATATCTGATTTCATTTCCTTTGGATATATATCAAGAGTGAGATTGCTAGATCAATGGTAGGTAAAAGGGTACAAAGTTTCAGTTATGCCAGATGCATAGGTTCTGGAGGTTTAATATGCAGCATAGTGACAATAGTTAATAATACTGTCTTCTATGATTGAAATTTGCAAAGACAGTAGATCTTAAATGTTGTCATCACATACACACATGCATACATATACACACATACATACATACATACACATACAAATGGTAACTATGTGAGGCAATGGATGTGTTATTTTGCTTGATAGTGACATGTATATAAATATGTATATGTGTGTATATATATATATGCATATCATACAACACATTGTACACCTTAAATATATGCAATTTTCATTTGCCAATGCCTCAGTTAACCTGGAGGAACAACAAGTTCTAGCCAAGGTGATGTAAGAGAAGAAAATGTGCGAGTTTGTAGGAAATTCTGCTTAAAGGTGACTTAGTTTGGAGGGATGTTCTTATGTATTTTTCCTTTGCTTCTTTATACCACCTGGAATGTGCATATAAAGGCAGGAGCTGCAGCAATCACTTTGGACTTTGAAATCATCTTGAGAATGGAATTTCACATGAAGATAATGGATCAGAAAGATAAAAGCCTGGTCCCTGGTGACACTGGAGCTGCCAAATCAGCTTCTGGACTTATACGCAAGAGAAGTAAATTTCTGTTTTAAAAAACAGTCACATCAAAAAACTGTTTATCAGTAAAAGATGCCTTTAAGAGGCTGTGATTCCATAGTCAGCCACGGGGGGTAGTCAGCAGGCACTATTGAAAACAGAACAGAAACCTTTAGCTGAAATGTCTTGCCTTTCTATTTCTTTTTTGAGCATCGGAGATAAAACTTCATTATGAACTTGCTTCTCTTTTTATTTCACTGGTATCTTAAGAGAACAATGTGACAGTGATATGATGAGGGAACCTAAATACTCTTTTAAAGAACACCTGATGATCTTCCAGGACTCCTCTAACTCTTCATTAACTGAAGAATTCTATATTCTTGAATTATACTCATTCACCTGTGTGACTATGGGGCTCCAGAAGGCAAGAGAGATATAAAAGTTTCACCATACCCAGGCACAGGGCCTGTGCCAGCAGAAACTCCTTGCTTCATTTACCTGCTTCTAAAGAAAATTACAAACGGACTTGGGAAAGTATTGGTTTGAAGATCAAGTTAAGTTCATATAGACTGAATAATTAAGTGGAGACAGGCCTAACAAATGATGCCTCACTGATCTCTGGCATCCTCTGGCATCAACTGAGAATCCAGAATAATGGTTAGCTGTCTGCATCCATGTTCCTGGAAGTATCATCACCTGCACACCCTATGGGTCCAGGTGATAAAAATGTGCCTAAAGCCAACTCCAGAAACGGTCTTGGACATCCTCAACTGCATGTGATTTATTACCTCCTAGTACACTAACTTGCAGACCATATAAATGTCATTGGAATAGTGTTTAGTAAGTAGAAATCATATCCAAGATAGTATGTGTTACTTGGAGTAAACTTCTCTAATATTATTCTGAATTCTGTCTTCATTTATTTAAGAAATGTGAGAATATAATGATAGCTCTTGTTCTTCAATAATGCAGATTTTAGTTACACTAGAGTGGAATAATGAAGATATTATAAAGTAGTATGAAAAAATAGTTGTGAAATCTGTCATTTTGCTTAGAGTAAGAAGTAGAAGTAGAGTCAGAGAAAGCACAAAGATGTCACCCCTTTGGCAGGGGTGGCTGACAAAACACACTACAGTGTGCACCTCTGATTTTCTTTGCAAAACAATCCCCCAATCTCTGAAAACAAAATGTACCCACTTCTAATGCTATTCATAAAAAATCAATACCCAATGATTGCACTTAAAAAGTTTTATTCTAATTGAAATTATTGGCAGAAATTTTTCAAATAAGATAGTGCTATATAATTCAAACTACATTTTTAAAAAAATGGCTGAGATAATTGGATATCCATATGAAAAATAATTTAGAACCTTGCCTCACACTACCTGCAAAAATTAACTCGAAATGGATTATTGGCTTAAATATGACTGCTAAAACTATAAAACCTGTTAGAAGAAAACATTGGGAAAATATCTTCATGATCTTGAAGAGTTCTTAGGCATAACACCAAGAACGCAAGCAACAACAGAAAAAAATTAACACATTAAACTTCTTCAAAATTACAGATCACAAATTTTATTAGACCACATTGCATGTTGACCATTCTGGGTCCATTCTTCCAGGTACAGCTGTGCCATTTTAATATGTATTTTATATGTATTCTTTTTTATGACAGGTCTTTTATTGAATTAGTGTTTCATTATTATAACTTATTCTGATCAATTGCTTGGTTTTCTTTTTAAGAGAAATTAGTTATACATGTGTTTCATCATCTCTATCAGACATCTATACATTTTTATCTCTATTTTCCTTATTTCTTACCATTTTTAATTTCCCATATTGAGCTTTCTGTTATGTTTACCCTCTGATGTGTTCCTTCTAATTTAATTTTAATTTTAGAACTCATTTTTCTAACTTTTTCCTAAAATATACCACTTACTGTTTCACAGATTTGTGTTATCATTTTTTTCTGAGATATTTTATTTCTGATTTATAGTTCTCTTTCAAAGCTTTAGTCATTTCAAATAAAAAATACAGTTTTCATATGATTTCTGTCAGTATTTTTTGTAGTTACTTCTAATCAAAACTTTTTCTTGGTTAATTTTCATCCTTTTTCCTGTGATAAAGTTGGGTTAAATCATTTCCCTTTTTGTTTCATTTTGCAATACAACAGAGATTCTTAGTTAATTAGGAGAAGGTTCCTGCAGGAGAGGATGAAATGAGTATGTTTTTCCAGCCTTCTCCCTTGATATTACTTAAAGACTCAACATTTAGCACATCTCTCAGAGCTGTATGGGTTTCCATGCTTAGCCGTCTGTTTCCTAGAACACTCTGTTTTTTGCATTCTAAGGCTGTGCGTGTGTTGTATTTTCTTGTGCAGTGTTTCACAGGACAGAATTCTCTAGGGCCTCCTCTGGTTCCTGTTCTTTCTGTCTCTGTTACTGTTAGTATTCCACACTGGCTCAGTTTGCTTTCTAAATCCAGCTGTTCCCCTCAGGGTGAGTCTCTGTTCTTCTAAGAGGAGTACTTGCTGAGTACTTCTGCTGTCTTCAAGGACACAGATCACCTTGGGCCTGTGCAATCATTACGGGCTACTTTCATGGTCTTTGAACTCATCTCCAACCCAGACCTCACGCAGTTCTATCCCAGTGTGGTGAGGACTCTAAGACATATTTTCCTAGGCTTCCACTCAAATAATGCTCCTCTGCTTTTGAAAATGGATGCCTGTTGGTTATTTGCAGTTTTCTGGCACTACCGTAGCCCAATGGGCTGTCCACTTCCACCGTCTTCCACTTCTGCTGCTGGTCCTGTTGTTGGTAGTAATCCAGTTGTGTTGAAGGTGCTATCCGTGTACTTTTTTCTTTGTCATCCTATTTTATCTGTGTTGGTTTCAGGAGGAGTTTGGGGTCAAACACCAACATCTTTCCACATGATCCAAACTCCAGATGTACATTTTTAAATATAGTTAAATCTAAGTTAAAATGAGATCCATTTCTCTTTTCCTTCAAAGCTTGGCGTGTTAGAATAGCATTGTGCATTCAGTGTGTACATTCTCACCTTTTAGCATTAACAAGTTCTCCCTCAAATGCTTTATTAAAATTTCAATGACAAAAATATTGAGTTATTTTCCATATATGGTAGACTGTCATATGAACCTTTTGATGGCATGTAATGCTGTGGATCCCTCCCCTCCCCTAGCACCTATCACCTCCCTGTCTTCACCTACACCATTAGCCCTGACTGTTCAGTCTTATTCTTTGGCTATTCTTCTGCAGGTGTCTTAGTGTATGATATTCCCTGGCTAGACTATACACTGATACTCTCACTTCTCTCTTTTCCAGTGCTCACTAGGCAATCCTGGGACTCCCATGACCTTCATGGTGACCAAATGCTCATGACTATTTCTGTCCATTTTTGAATGGATAGAATTACTCCAAAACAAAAGAATAAACAAACATCTTGGGATTAAGAAACGTCAACTCGTCTTTCCAACCCTAAGAGATAAATTTAAAAATCAACACTTTATGATTCAGCATGAAGATAAAAAATGACACCTGAAACAGAAAGATGGGCTCTTAGATCATCACCAATTATATCATCTTCTGGAGGGAGAAATCCTTACTTACTTATTTTGCTAAGCCCAAATTAATTGCATACCAGGATTCCCCTCCTACCTCAAATCCTTCCCCTTTCTTTTCTGAATATGCCATTAGAAAGTTTCTCTTTAATGCAAACAGGACTTTTTCTAGAGTTTTCTGAACAAGTAGAATATTGTCCTCTCCTTAAAGCTACCATGGACTAAGATGATGGTTATTATTCATTTTCTTATTTATTTTCCCCCAAAAGACATAAGAACTATAAAAGCAAGGGAGAAAGTGACAGTTGATTTGAAAAAGAACAGGTAAAAAAAAATACTTACGAGTTCAAAGGAAAACTAACTTAACTCTTACTTGTATTTCTGCTGGACCTTGAAAGCCTATTGGCTATTTTGAAGATGTAAATGATAAAGAAAAAAATCCTGACAGTATATTATCAAGTACAAAAAGTGTGTGTTCGGCTGGGTGCGGTGGCTCATGCCTGTAATCCCAGCACTTTGGGAGGCTGAGGTGGGTGGATCACGAGGTCAAGAGATTGAGACCATCCTGGCTAACATGATGAAACCCTGTCTCTACTAAAAAGTACAAAAAATTAGCCGGGTGTAGTGGTGTGTGCCTGTAGTCCCAGCTATTCAGGAGGCTGAGGCAGGAGAATGGTTTGAAACTGGAAAACGGAAGTTGCAGTGAGCAGGGATTGCATCACTGCACTCCAGCCTGGTGATAGAGCAAGACTCTGTCTCAAAAAAAAAAAAAAAAAAAAAAAAAAAAAAAAAAGAAAAAGTGGGTGTTCAGGCAGTGATGTTTTAAATTATCCCAATGTTCAACAGGTCACCATTACTTCTTACCATAAAACATTACTACACGTAAGGTACTTCTCAAACACTGATAGCAAGCAACCTTTGGTCACTTCCATCTTACAATTACAACCTTATAGAATGTTTACCATGGGGAGCAATTTTATATTTTTCGGCTACAAAGGCAAAGGTTGAGTATTTTGCATTTGATTTTCTAATACTGAGATTGATCTTCCACTCCCAAAGTGTTCCCTGAAGTGCTAATGCATCATCATGTGAATGGGTCTATTACTGGTTTGACAAATGTGAAATGACTGCATTCTGAATCTCTGTATTTCTATGAAATTGTATTCATATTGGTTTAAAAGACTTTTAAAATTACTAAAATATTTTGGAAAGGGAATTGAAAGCTTCATTTTAGTGGCAACATTCCACAATTTTGATTGAGTTGTCTCAAGACACTAACAAAGAAATAGCAGACATAGCAGACAGAGTCTTGATGAGTTCTTACCTGATACAAAAAGTCTCGCGCTGTTGCTCTGTCTCGTCTCTCCAGTGTATCGATGCCGTGTGATGCAGCGATAGTTATACAATCCATCTTCATTCTGTACATCTTTAATATACAAGGCTCCCGTGGATGTGATGAGAAATCTAGATCCTGAAACAGAGGAAAACAATGGCTTGGTTAAAATACAATGAAAGCAACTCCACCACATAGACTAAGTCTTTAAACAGTTTTGTTTTGTTTTGTTTTGTTTTTCCATCTGAAGAAACTTCATGAAAAGGCTAAAAATGGAGGTGTGTGTCTGCATTTGTGTGTGTGTATGTGTGTGTGTGTGTGTCACTTAAAGGTCCAAGCTGTTTTAACTTTTCAACTAGCCTACATTAAGAGTTTTTAGTACCTATGTTATACAATAAATATATACTTAGCAAATCTAACCTCATAAACTTTTTTTAGGTCATGCATTTATCTTACAGCAACAGAGTTGTCATATAAGTGGTATATAGCTAACATAAAATATTTTTTTGGATCATTGCATTTATCTTAGAATGTGACAAATTAAGGGAGTCTTAACTTGCACATCTCTAGCTTATGAAAGTATAAACTTTTGTCTCAGTTTAAAATATTTCAATAAAAGCACAAAAATATTAGACTACAAAGCAATAAGATATTCCACAAACTTCCCATAAAAGGCTATCTTATTTTCTCATAATAATAACCAATATTTATCACCATATTCTACTACACACACCAATTCTTCCCAGATTCGCTGTTTTAGAACTCTTGTTATTTCTTAATTACTAATTTTTAAAGGGACTACTGAAATCATTGACGATAACAATTTTCACCTCAAGCAAAAAAATTTATGATCAGCCATTCCACGTTATGTCAGCACAAAACAGTGTCCTATCCGTAACCTGTATTTTTTACCTGTAAAGCTTCAGTTGTACAGAAAGGGCCAACATCGAGATCAAATATCAGTGTCAGTTTAAGAAGGGCCAAGATTTTTTTTCCTGTTTGAAAATGTAACTTTTAAAGATATTTTTCATAGTTCAATTTTAATTGTGTTATAAAACAAGTTGAAGCACAAAGGTGGAGCTGAGCATGCACCTTCATGGCGGGTGACTCAGTATACCTCTGGCCATTCTTAGACTCTTCTATAGACTATTTCTGCATGTGAAGTGATTCCACTGGGAAGAATGTGATTTTTCTCTTGAAAAAAAATTAAATGCCAAAGAATCAACTTTTATTGCTTATTTTTCTCAGGTTCAGTTCAATCTTCCTTTAGCTTATTTCAGTCAGAATTTCCAGGAGTCTTAGCTTTATTGCTTTTGAATGTTACATATTTAAGTTGTTAACATAATTTCTTGGTCATTTTCTGCAATAACTATACATCATGCATAGGTCAGTTGCTCAGATAAATTAAAAAATGGTTTAAGATTTTGTTTCGTTTTGTTTTGAGACAAGTTCTGGCTGTATCATCTAGGTTAGAGTGTGGTGCTGTCATTTTAGCTCGCTGCAACCTTTACCTTCTGAGCTCAAGCAACCCTTTCACCTCAGCCTCCTGAGTAGCTGGAACTACAGGAGAGCACCATCAAAGCTGGCTAATTTTTAGATTTTTTTTAGAGACAGGGTCTCACCATGTTGCCCAGGCTGGTCTTGAACTCGTGAGCTCAAGTGATCCGCCCATCTCAGCCTCCCAGAATGCTACAGAATGTAATCCCTCCAAAAGTGGAATTACAGGCATGAGCCACCGTGCCCAGCCTAAAAATAATTTATGAATTCTCATGAGTTAGGAGTGATTCCAAAGAACAGAGATGTGAAAAAGATAAACAGCAGAGCAAATATTGACCTTGTACAAGCTTTTCAAAAAAGCACAAATTAATTATTAAAGCTAATATAAAATAGCTTCAAAATAATATCTATATTAACTTTCAAAACAGTTCTATTTAGTTTAAAATATGCCATAAATAATGCTAGATATTAGAGAAGCTGAAAAATCTCCTAATGCTGTATATTTCAAATAATTTTGCTTTCTTATTCTCTAAAATGAAAGCAATGAAAAATACCTTTTACCACTTCTCATGTGTCATCACACTTCAGCCTTTCTTACTGTATACATTGTACATAATGGAAACATTATTTCTCTTTCAATATATTTTACATACTTATATAATGCTTTAATAATCAGTTCCTTTAAAGTACAGTTTGATAGACAGAAAGGAAAGCCAAAAAGAGATGATGTATGTAATTCCTGTCACCTTAGGATGGAATATTTTCATTAGAATTGACAGGCCATCAGTGGTGGCAAAATATAAGTGGAAAGGATGATGCGTGCCATTTTCCAGAAAGGCTGAGAAATGCCTGCAGATAGCAGCAGGCTGCATTATTACCTGCTGATTCCAGAGAGGGCTCTATTCTCTGGGAAGATTTTGTTCTTGTAATATCGAACAATTTTTTTTGTTTACTCACTTAGCATAATAAATAAGGCTTTAGGGCATGTCACTTCAGAACTTAAACCTTTTATTGTCTTAAGCATTTTCTGAGACATTTACCAGAATGAAGGAGTGGACACTGACCAAGTTTCTGTACTTAAACCTATTTATGCCTAGTGTTCCGTTATTGGAACGCTAAGCATGTGGGAATTACTGCAAAAATTCAAAAAGTTGCAACCTCAGACATAAAGGGGTTAATTTGACTTATCTCTAAGTCTAATTTGAGTTAGCCCTTCATTTTTCAGTGTAACCCATCTTGAAACTGATCAACATTTTAAAACATAAAGTAAGGTTGAAGAGTAGAATCTTTTAATTATGAGAGGAAAAGGTAAGTCCAGGGTCCTTGGGTATAGTCTCAACTCAGGAGTCCTGTGGAACTATCAAGGGACAACAAGGGCACAAATAAGTCATTAGAACACCAAATGTGTTGGCCCCATGGTAACAAGGAATCATTTTAACTGTTCCTTAATGTGCCACTGCATGCCACTTGCTACCTTATGCCACCAAAGGTTTCCATGTCATATGGAATAAATGGTTTGTTTATGTCCTTCAATGGGATAATGAATGTGCTTCTGTTAAAATAGGCAAATGTTAAAATACAATTTATTAGTATAAAAAATTACAAACATACAATTCTGTGTGTCTTTCTCTATCACATACATGCAAGCACACACATAACACCCTTGACTACTCACAACTGTCTGGTAACATACATATGCAAAGCAAACATTTTGTAACTAAGTTTATTTTCCTTGGGAAACTACTAGCATTTTAACTGGACACATTTCTAAAACATAGTTCATATTTTTTGTCATGTTAAATATACTGCAATTCAGAGCCAACTGAACAGTGAATGATTTTTGGATTTTGAGTCATCATTTTGGATATCGATTATTGAGCTATGATGCTCAGTTACTAGAGGGATGTCTCAGAAGTTATTTGGCTTCTCAAGACGCATGGAATGGTCCCAGACTACCATGTTCAAGTCTTTGAGCTTGTCTTTAACAGCTTTTCTGCTTCCTCCTTTACTATCTGGGTGTTAGATGTTACTTCTCTTTGTTCTTATAAAGAATCAAATTAAAATATCTTTGTCAACATACAATGTGATGCATTCAGTATGCTGAGTTAGAAAAGAGACATACGAAAGCTGTTAGGACTTTGTATAACCTAGGAGTAAATAGGTTAGGAGCAAGTAATAGAGTGGTTTTCCAATGTCAGTTAACATGGGCTTGTATGTTAACTAAAATAAAGGCCACTAAAATAAATCCACCACTTGGTGTCAGTTCAGTCTGCCTGGCTAAGTTAAGCATAGAGGCCAGTGGAATATTTCTATGGAGGGAGACAAAACTACAAAAGAGAATGGGGCATTAGTCCAATAGGAAAACGTTGCAGGAACCCTCAGGGTTGGAGTTCTATGGCCACATTCTTCCCATTGTTATGGTGCTGAGCAGCAAAAAAACACCCAGAGAGCAGTGGGTTCTGAAGCCCAGGCATGATACCATTTTGGGTTTTCTATACGATTGCTTCAAAGGCAGATATTAAAATAGCAATAGTTCTAGAAATCTATTTTGCTGAACTATGGGTCGTTAAAGCAGAAAGCCAGATCTTTAAGATCTGAGCTGCAAAAAGCAGGCATGCATGACCTCCTGAAAAAGACAAATCAGAGTTGATTCTAGAAACTAGCATGTGTTATAGGTGGGCAGGAAATAGAGCCAAGTGATATACCCATTCATGGGCCAGCACTGTCCAGGGCTCCAGGAATACAGAAAGGAGAGAGACAACCTCTATCTCTAAGGAACTTGTAATCTAAACAGAGTTGAGCCTTTGGGTTTAGGAACATCCCAACAAGTTGAGGAAAAAGGATAGAAGGGAAGAACCTGGAGAGCAATCACGGAAGAGCCACTGCCCTTGTCTTCCCAGGATAAAGGGGCTACTGATACCCAGGGAAGAAAACCGGCATTTATCCCCCCATCTGCTTTTATCCTTGGGTATTATTCTGATACAAATCATTGACTTTACATGTTAAAGTCCTAATCATCAATTTGCTTGTTCGAGCTGCTCAGATAACTTTTTCTTTGTTCTTGTAAAGAATCAAATTAAAAGATCTTCCCCTGGTTTCCGGTGCAATACACTCATCCACTTTGTAAGATTTCTCAGTGTGGAAGAAAACACCTGGGCTTTGGAAGCCGGTGGACCTGAACTGCAAAATGGTCATTGTCCCTTTCCAGCTGTGTGGCCTCCATCTAGTCATTCAACTCGAAACTTCACTTTCTTCAACTAGGAAAAAGAGAGGTGATGAGTAATCTCCTTTGTGTTCTGCTGTTGAAGATCAAATTAAAATGCATCTATGTCATCTAGCAGATAGACATGCATCTATTGCACAGCAGGGTGACTAAGCTCAATAATAATGTATTCTGTATTTCAAAATAGCTCAGAGAGTAAATTTGAAATATCTCATCACAAAAACGGATAAGTGAGGTGGTAGATATATTCAGCATCTTGATGCAATCTTTGCATATTGTGTGTGTATATATATGTGTGTGTGTATATATAGACACAAAGTCAACACATTGTACCCCACAAATGTATATAACTTTTCAATTGAAAATATTAATAAAAAATAATTAAAAATTAAGATGGTATCTATCCTAGTAAGTGCCATGTTTGTTATTCTGCTGTTCTGGCTAACCCACAGGTGTATAAAATGTAGCCTGTGTTAGCTAGACAGGGAAGAGCCCACCGACATAAATATAGCGGGGCTCCCTTTCAATTGCTTATTTGCTTACTTATGAAAGGTAACCTCATATACTAAAGAAAGCATCTTAGTGGAAATGACACAGATGAATTTTACATCATAATTCTGCCATTTGGAGCTTTGTCACCACAGGCAAAATAGTTACTGAGCCTCCGAGCTAGCGTCACATGACAGAGCATTGGGAAACGTAGAAAGATGCACTGAGTCAATTGAGCATTTCTGAATATCCCAGTGAAAGGCTTGGGGAAAGCAGGACCACAGACATCTGCTGTGAACTGAATGTTTGCCTCTGCACAAAATTCATATGATGAACCCTTAATCCCCAATATAAAAGTATTTGGAGATAAAGCTTTTGGGAGGTAATTAGGTATATATGTGATCATAAGGGTGGAACCACACCCCGCTTTCTCTGCCCTGTGGGATCACGGTGAGAAGGCAGCTGTCTGCAATCCAGAAGGGAGCCCTCATCAGGCACCAAATCTGCCAACACCTTGATCTTGGACTTCCCAGCCTCCAAATCTGTGAGAGATAAGTTTTTGTGGTTTAAGCCACCCAGTCTACAATATTTTGTTGACAAAATATTTAAGCCACCCAGTCTATATTTTGTTGACAATTCCCATTGTCATGGTGCTGACAAGCACAAGCTGACCAGGACATTGTCTTCAGAAGTCTTTTCCACAGTAGAAATGGATATTCACAGAAACTCAGGGACCTTCCCCCAAATCATTATCATGTTACTTGAACAATACTCCCTGGCAAATCTGTTAGTATCTGAACATAAAAAAACACATCCTGAAGTTCTCAAAATTAATCATTTCTTGTCCATCATATTTTACCTAACAGGAAGGCCTTCTGCTTCTGCTTCCAAAATATATCCTGAATCTATCCACTTCCCTCCCTCAACGCTGTACCACACACATCTAAGGACTGTAGCTTTCAAACTTTCTGTGTCCACTTCTGCTTCTCTGCAATTTAATCTCTACTCAACATCCATAAGGATTTAACAATATAAGTCATTTAGTGCCTTGATGGAACCCCACTAGACCTAACCACGTATGATGGTCTGCAATGGTTTGGGCTTTGACCATATCGCCAGAAGATTCCCCTCCACTTTCTCACTCTTCCACCATGCCCAGGCCACACTGTCCTTCTTTTAATTGCTCTAACTGGAGGCTCTGAGCCCAGATCTCTCCCTGACTGGGTCCTTATTGTCATCCTGGCCTGTTTTTAAGTCAAATTTCCAGCAATGTCAGTCCACATTGTCATGGTCACTCATGATCAGAGACTTGGTTGACTATATCTGTATGTGACGTTATCTTGTGCATGTACATGAGATTGGTTTAACATTTCTCTCCTCCAACTCGAATAGCAGGAACTAGTTTTGTCTTGTCTAACATTTCATCTCCATTACATAGAACAGTACTTGGCTATGATATCCTAAAATATTTGTTAAATGCATGGGCTGATGAAACAGTCTATTATTGCTTGTATTCAAAACATCCCTCCCTAGGTCTCAGTAAAAAGTACCTTTTCTTTTTAGATTTCAGCACATTTCCCCTTGTAGAAAACATAAAAGGAGTTTGTTCCCCTCCAGAAATGAATATATTCTTATATAAAAATGAACGTATTTTAAGATTGTGATGAATTATTCTTTCATTATTCTCCCTGGCTTTTTACTGTGTGACTAAGCTGTTAGATCTTCAAAAAAGGCACTACCATTTGGGGGAAGATTTTAAAAGCATGTATCATCTTTCACTTAGAGAAATATATCTTAGAGCTCTTGTTTGTTTTGTCTTTCCTATTGCAATCTATCTGAATTGAGTTAATAGCAATTAAAAGAACAGATGGTTCTGCTAATAAGATGCCAAATGGTAGCACAACCACGATGAAACTTTTATCAGCTGTGCCCGCCGTTTCCAACTGATGGCCACCCTGTGTCACAAAACCGAGCTTTCTCCAAGCAGTTTCAATAACAGTTTCTGAAATATTAGAGGAACATAAGAATTAAATCTAAGTTCTAAGTATATAGCATTAGAAACCACATGAGACTCTTAGCATTAACTAAAAGAGAAGTGGAAATAGAAGATATATATATATATACATATATATGTCTGTGTATATATATACACATATATATGTATGTGTGTATATATATGTATATATATGTGTGTGTGTATATATATACACACACATATATACATATATACATATACATACACATATATATGTATACACACACACACACACACACACACTCTCTCTCAACTTGTCAATGTCTCTTAATTCAAATGTAGGTTAGAAAGCAATTTAGCTTATGAGTTGATTCTGAAGTGTCTGCAGTGCGTCCTATTCTGTGATATGAGGGGTGGGTGCAAAGACAGGATTAGACGTGGGCATGAACAAGACACAAATATTTCCTTTTATCAGGTTGAGTTGCCTGATAAAAGCATGTACATGTTAAAAGCTGCATATAAGAAAAAAGAAGAGGCCCCTTAAGATAAGACATCTTACCTGATATTATGAGCTGAATTTCCCCCTTCCTCAAAAATTTGTGTTAATGCCCTAACCTTCAGTATCTCAGGATGTGACTTTATCTGGAAATCGGGTGGGTCACTGCAGATGTAATATGTTAGTATGAACTCATACTTGGATAGTGTATGCCCCTAATCCAATGTGACTGGTGTCCTTATAAAAAGGGGACATTTGATAGAGACATGGATATTAACAAGAATCCTAATCAGAGCTAACAGATTCTAGGTGCATAGTAGGGGCCATCACTGCTTCAGCATCATTTGTGTTACAACACATTGAGTTCTTACAATGACCCCATGAGGAAGATACTATCATTCCCATTTTTCATATGAGAAAATTAAGGAACAAAGAAGTTCAGGGACTTGCTCCCATTTATGCAACTACAAGCATCTATTCCAGGATGGCACCCTGGCATGCTGGCTCATGCTCTCACACACTTTGCTCCCCTGGCTCTGGGTCATCGTGCAAGTGTGAGACGGCAAGGCGTGGGCAAGCCAAGGTGCAACCAGAGTGAGGCAGAAAGATGTTTAACCTAAAGATTCAACAGAGCTGGGGTGCGGAGAAGATGCCAGGTATTAGTCTAAGGGACCTATGGGTTGGGGTGGCATTGGTAGAGCAAAGGAGTTGGGGTAGAGGAGGTTCTGTTTCAGAAAAGATAAGAGCTCAACTGTGAGCATGCTGAGTCACTTAAAATCAGTGAGCAGGGCTGGGCATGATGGCTCATGCCTGTAATCACAGCACCTTGGGAGGCCAAGGCAGATGGATCACGAGGTCAAGAGACTGAGACCATCCTGGCCAACATAGTGAAACCCCGTCACTACTAAAAAATAGAAAAAATAGCTGGGTGTGGTGGCATGTGCCTATAGTCCTGTCTACTTGGGAGGCTGGGGAAGGAAAACTGCTTGAACCCATGAAGCAGAGGTTACAGTGAGCTGAGACTGTGCCACAGCACTCCAGCCTGGCACCTGGTGACAGAGTGAGACTCTGTCTCAAACAAAACAAAACAAAACAAAACAAAACAAAAATCAGTGACAAAAGTCAAGCTGGAGACAAGGTTTTGAAGACTAAATTGTGCTTGTTGAAGAGGAGTCCTTCATGAGAACTGAAGTTGAGTAACATCCCAGGAAGCAGAATGAAGGAGGAAGGTCAAGAAAAGACCCAGGGAAGGAGTGAGAGGAGGTATAAGGGACCCAAGACAGCGTGGTGCTAAGAGAGCCAGAGAAGGGGACTTCTACAGGAGTGTGAAAATGGCCTCAGCTCTGTGCCTTCCTACTGCCAGAGCCTTCAGTACATACACAACCTGTACAATAGGGCAATACTGGCTTTTTGGGAACATCGTCGTATTAAATAAGAACATCCGTGTAAGTTCCTGGCAGAGATAAGCACTTTAGGACAGCACTAATCTGTAATAAAATATGATAAAAATATCCTTGCTGAACCAATAAAAATATGAAATATCTAAGAGCTAGAAATGCACGAAAATGATTTAAAGAACACTCTACATCATTTCAAAGGACATAATAGAAGACCTGGATAAATGCACAGGCATATCAAATTCTAGGAGTAGACAACTAGAGATTGCAAAAATGTCAGGTTTTCACAAGTGAAATGAATTACATTTTAATTAATTGTTGAACAAAATTTATTTAGAACTTGAGCAAATCCATGTAAATTAAAACGAGATTATTTTCATCCAGGAGATTAGAACAAAAAATGAAACGTTTGAAAGTAAGTGGTCTTGACAAAGGATGTGGGAAATAAACCTCTAAGGGTGGGCATGTAAAGTTGTGAAGGCTTTTGATTTTTGAAGGGCAACTTACCAGTACATTTCAAGTGTGAGACTTGCACACCTTTCAATCCATCTTGCAATTTCAAAGACTACCCTATGGAAAAACTCAGATGCGCACACTTTGATGTTCACCCCAAAATGCAACGAAGCATAATTTAACAATGAAAAGTGATACAGAAACCTGAATGCCAATCAAGGGATAAAGAAGTAAATAAATCAGGGTACATCTATACTCTGCAATTATTTAAAAGACAGCAAGGTGTATGTACACATACCCTGCAGAAAAATCTCCACTAGATAGTCTAAAGTGGTTACTGAACAATCTACAATGTTGTGTCCTAAAGGCAATGGCAGATGAAAAACTTTGTGTACGCATATGAACAGAGAGGCCCGGATCAGCAGATAGCAGCCAAAATGTTCACTGTTGTTGCCTCTGAAATCAGGAGTGGATTAGGGGAAGGAGAGGAGAAATTGTTTTATTTCACACTGTCATGCCTTTGGGTATCTTAAAAGAAGACTTCTTTTTTCTTTTTTTTTTCTTTTTGTGTCACTCTGTATCCCAGGCAGGAGTACAGTGGTGAGATCTCAGCTCACTGTGACTTCTGCCTCCTGGGTCCTGGTTCAAGCAATTCTCCTGCCTCTGCCTCTCGAGTATCTGGGATGATAGGCATGCACTGCCATGCCCAGCTAATTTCTGTATTTTTAATAGAGTTGGGGTTTCAGCATGTTGGCCAGGTTGGCCTTGAACTCCTGACCTCATGATCCGCCCACCTCAGCCTCTCAAAGTGTTGGGATTACAGGTGTGAGCCACTGAGCCCGACCAAAGGAAGACTCCATTAATGTGCTTCTTGTATAGTTAAAATTTATTTTGGACAAAGATGTCAGTGGGTGATGAGCACATGGACACAGTAGATGTAAACTGAACCCATGTAACGCACAACACAGAAGGACATAAATCTGGGTTGACACTGCTGTCCAGAGTAGATGTATCAAAGACGGCTTTTATTATGCTTGCTCTACAAGCTGGTCACTACTCGTGTGGGCCTGAAAGCACAAGGGGAGACTTTCAGCATTCCCCCTGGTCTTTGTAATCCCTCCCCTCCAAATACCTCACACAAAAGTTGAATCTGCCATGTAGCTGGTCTCTGTATCTTCCTGAACTACTTGGAGAATTCTCCGTTTCATACATAACTGCATTGAGTCCAGTTGGCTTGCCTGTTGGTGCTGCCTCCCCAGAAGGGCAGTTGCTGCTCTGAAGACAAAAGAATCCTCTTGTTTGCCCCACTTACCTGCTGTCCCCAAAGACCTGCACAGTGCTAACTTGAGTGATTGTTTAGAAGATATACATACTTTGAGTTTTTCCTAAAAGTAGGATCAGTAAAATAAGGTATCATATTGAGGGGGCAGAGCTCTCGCAGTGTCATTTTATTTAATCTTTGTAGGAGCCTATTATGTTTATGGGAATATCATCAAGCTATCCAAGAAATAATGAAGCCCCAGTGTGGATCTTGAGCTGCCTGGAAAAAAATCATTTGGCTAGAAATAATGCCATCACACAGGGCATGAGAAATAAGCTTACAACTCGGCTGGATCCAATAAGTAAGGAGAGATTTGGTGTATATATGTTAAATTCTCTCAAAGCAATTTCACTAAGACATTTCTCTTATGTAAATAAAATTTTCTTAGTGAAATTCTCTTGCAGTTAAGTGAGTCTCAATTATACATTACCAATTTAAGCCTGCACACTGCATTCCAACTGTATACCTAATTACCCTATTTAGTTTGTTAATGATCAGATCTTTGTGCAGATATTTGAGTCTGTCATTAATCTTTGCTCTCGTTAGATTTGTAGTTGTTTAAAAGAATGAATCCTTATAAAGAATATAATGTTATAATTCCTTTGCTTTTAAAGGAATTACTTCAAGGATTTTTTAATTAAAGAACCAAAAAAGCATATAAAACTTATAACCTGTACAGTATTTATTTATTTATATGATGAACAAGATGGTTTTGGCCACTGACATTTCAATGCAAATATTTCATTTGGGAACAGAGACAAAAAGAGTACATTGACAAAGAAAAACATTCATTCTAACAAGTGCATTTACGTGAACTGCAAAACCGAAGTTGACCCTAGCAAAGAGAAGAGCTGTTTAGATGGTCAGTGTTTGGGGTGGGGTATGAATGTAAGGATTTCTGAGGAGGTTGCTTTTCAGCAGAGTCACAGAGGTTAGGAAGATGAGAAGGTGTTATTCATGAATAAATAGAGCAAAGAACAAAATTAAAGGAAAAGCATGTGTTTGAGGTGGGAAAAACTGTGGCATGTCCAAGAAACTGACACAAGATATATTTTGAAAATCGAATTGATAGGACATCGAATTGGCCTGAAGGCCAGGATGAGGCAAAGGTGATGAGGACCAAGGTGGCTTCTAGGTCGTGGTGAGGAGCCCTGAACATGTGAAGAGGCCCCCCACCAGGAATAAGAACTAGGGGGTGTGGCACTGGTTGTCCATGCCTGACCTATTTTGGACTTTGGGAAATTAAAAGCAGCCCCTTATAGAGATATGGAAGAGGAAAGGAAAAGAATGTTATTGGCTGTGCTCACTGTATCAGGTGGACTTATTGAGAAGAGGTACATCAGTGTTATTTCCTGTCCACAAGATTTCTGCATTTTGGGGCCAGAAGGGAATGTGCATTTCAGGTTGATTGTTCTAGTTGTGACTGTGCAATGTGGTGCTGATTAAAAAGCAACATGTGCGAAAAGGAAAAAATAAGTGAAGGAAGATCAGAGCACAGGACTTCAACCCACAATGACTGTGCTTCCCTGGTCCGTGTTAACAACCCAAAAGGAATTTAAGACAATAAGCTGATTGGCGGAACACATTGAAAATTAACTGTAAAGTTTATCTGCCTGACACGAATGACATAGAATTAGGAGAAAGAATCTGGAAAAACAGGAATGAGAAAGAATGAAAACTGACACTATGTTGTGCCACTTAATATTATGGGGCAATGGTTTTTCACACTGGGGGTTCACCTATTAACATGCTGCGAAACCAGTTTCATGGATTGTAACTTTATTTTTTTAATGAAATAGAAGAGCATACAATGTATCAGCATGTATCAAATAGTAGTCATAAATATTCTGCAGTTTTGTTTCAGTTCACCTGTGCACACATAAGATTGTGTATTTGTATATTTATGTGTGTGTTTATCTGTATGAATTACTAGGTTCTGAGATAAAATGTCCTTTTTCTGTGTATTTCTTCCTATGAGTCAGAGCAAAAAATATTTGAAGAGCCTTGCTCAACATCTTAGAGATCAAATTGTTATTTTTCTGACTAGGCTTCCGTTTCAAGGCAAGGTTAATCATCTTTAAGCATCAGCTGGTATACCTGGTATTCCTGAAGTTGTCTCTTTAAACATGCAGACTGGCAAGGCTACAAGGCCACAGACTTGGTTGCATTTATAATGGGAGTGACAGAGAAAGCAGTTTATTTTTTAAAAATGCAACATCATTTGAAGGTCTTGGATTCCATTTGTTTCGTGATAACGCACGATGATGTCAAGGGAAACGATGAGTTTACTGAGGCATCCATACAACTATACACACAAATATGCACACTCGCAAAAACACACAGGGGTAGAAACCACGTCAGACGCAGTCCCCTTGGTCACTCCCACTCCACAGCCTTTTGCTTTTAAGTAGTCTGACCCCATGAGAATCTTTGAGATTGGCGTGCACATCACAGAGCCTTGCACTGTGAGAGTAACTCAAGTCCCTAAATGACTTCCCCAGATCTAGCTGATCACAAACTCCATTGCCTTTCAATATCCTTTGTAACACAACAGTATTAATAAAATCACATAACAACTGCCCACTATATGCAGATCTAGTGATGGAATCAAAGGTACCTAAAAGGCTAATTTCTAATTATACAGAAAGGAAACATACCCTAATGTAAAAGTGCAAACAATTGCAAAACAATGTCGGTTAGATATACGTAAGTGCTGATGTAAAAAGAGATTGAAAATGATATATCTATAATGAATTAAGGTGGGGTGGAACCCACTGTCGGTGTGCAGCTGATAAGATGCTATAGAGAAATGATATCAGAATACATGGTGAGAATGTTTTTCTCTGTAAATCTCCTCAATTCTTCTGATTCTTTCAAAGGGAAAGCCACAGAAGGTACCAGTTATACACCCACCTACTTAGGTACCTCCAGTAGAATTCTTAGCATGTTTTTGCAGAAGTAAGATATCTCCACTACCACTCTAATGCTTCTTAATCTTTTCTTTTCTTTTTTTTTTTAGACAAAGGAAACCACTGGCTTAGAGTCTTTGGGAGGCAAGTTTATCTGACTAGAATTTAATATTATTGTTTTGCTTTTGTTGTATGACATTTATCTTTATGGCTAGTTAAAATAATTTTCCATTTAAAGGTAGCAATGCATTTTCTTTTACAATTACATTGTTTTAACTAAACAAGAATTATTCAAAAGACAAAAATACTGGTGCAGATGGTTCAGTGATTGCAGATACCATAAAGATAGTTCATGAATGATCAAGCTTTGAGAACCACTGCGTTCACGACACTTCCTGAAAGAGGTGGGTTACAGTGTTTCCTGAAGAAAGGGATAGCGGTCTACTGCTAGGAGGGACAGATGAAGCTACTCAGGAGGACGAGGAGCAGGCAGTTGGCCTATCCTCTGCTTGGGGATCACAGCCAAGGAAGCACAAGAGAGGCTTCCCCTGGAGGAACTCCGTGTGCTACAGGGCTGACGTGGCCCAGGGCAAGCGGGAGCTCTGGGAGGCCCAGGGATTGGTGCCAGGATAGTGGTAGATGATTTTCATTTTCAGGCTGTGAGGTAACAGGTAGACCTAAGGGAGGCAGAGGTGAAATCAGGATGGTTACACAGGGAATACTGAGAGCAGAGCAAGGCAGTTGCTGAAGCTGTAACTAAAACCGGACAGTGGAGATGGATGATGGATGGGGAAAGCCAGCCAGGCAGCATGAGGCTGGGATAGAAAGAGGCACAGGGGAGGTCTGCTCAGTTTTGCTACAGGGGCTCTCTTGGGGTAATGATGGGTCAGTCCTCTAAGGAAGTTCTGGCCTCATCATGATCCTTCTGTCCTCTCACTCCCCATGTCCTTCCCTTGTCTCTCCTCCCACTGCCGTTTATTTAACTGAAAAAGTGCCAATCACACACACATGCATAAAATACTCATCCATGTACCCATTTCTCAAAACTGATCATTGTTAACATTTGGTATAATTTGCTTAACTTCTAATGAAAGAAATAAAACTTTACAGAAAATGTTGTATTTTTCTCTTTGTTCCCTCCTCATTCTATCTTTTCCTCCTAAAATTCCCTATCATCAGAAATATAAGTACATATTCCCAGTTTTGATTTTTTATTTTATTAAGCACACACATAGATGTGGCAATGAAATTCACATAGTACGGTTCTGTGTTTTGTCTGTTTTTAAACTTACAGAACTATTTTACTATTTCTTATGGAAAAACTCACTTTTCCCATCCAACATTATGTTTTCTTAACATCTCTCTATGTTGATATAAAGAAATCTAGATATCTAGTTCATTCTTTTTAATGAAAATATAGTATTATTTTATGAATGTAATTCACACTAACCAATAAAAGCTCCATCAAACATGCATTTGGTTCTTTATTTTTTTTTTTCAATGCTGTATTTGCAGCCCCTAGAACACATAAAGAATAGTTGCTCATTAAATGTTTGTCAAATGAATGAATAAATAAATCCACTCATTCCACTGCTGACAGGCAGTAAAACTGATGTCAATTTGGCACAAACTTTTACAAGATTCCTCGGCTCCCACATTAGAGTCATGCTAATACGTCTACCTAGAAATGTATTTATTGCACTGACAGCTTTTGTGTTTATGATTTTGTGGGACTCTCTGAAATGCTGCTTGACTTCTTAAAGACTTAGCACATGCTATGGGCTGTTGATGTGGCTGAGGGGTCGGCTCTCACCTGACCACTGCAGAGAGGCTGTGGCCTGCCTTGCTCACTTCGTAACCTCCTCATCCCCCTCTGACAGCTCTTGGCAATGCTTTGTCTTTTCTTCAAAACTTGATATATATATACATATTTAAAGAAACTGAAAAGGCTTTGTCAGAAAAAAGTGGGTGATTTCTTCCAAGTAATTAAATATTGCAAAATATAAAATAAAGAGGATAAACAGATTCACAGCTAGGAACACAAGGTATTTTGGGGCCAATGGGATTTTTGCCTTTGTGCTTTAAAGCACAGTACTTTCTGTGCAAAGTTGTAAGTGTTCACCACAAGCTCTAGGTGGATCTAGCCCTGTGCCAACAAATCACTAGTGCCACTGGATCGATGTTAATGTGCATTTCTGTGTTCAAGCAATATTATGGCCCATTTATTACATGCACAGCAATTTAATGGCCTTGCGGATCTCAACACTGTGCTTTTATTTCATTTTTGCCTAGGCCCACCTCACCATTAAATATAAATGGAATAAAACATTTGGAAAAAAGGTATAAAAATGTGTATATTTTTCATTGCAAAGCAATTCTTAACGGATTTTGTAATCTTTGCCAAATTAAAAGGAAAATATAGTCAGGACACTAAGTCTCTTCCCAGATTTTCAGATTCTGAAGCTTTAGTTGAAGGCAGTTGAAGACAGTACAAGGCTGTTCTTGAGACTTTTGTGAATCAGAATGAACGCACTTTGCTGCAAAGGCACCTGCCTGGTGCTGAGGAATTGGCCAGGGAGCCTTCCCACCCCTGGCCGCTGAGGGAGGAACAGTCCGCGCCCCCTGCTGGGCCTCAGATTGAGGCCCTGCAGCGTGGCACAGAGGGGTCTAAGACACGTGACGTGGGAACTGCGGGCTGAAAAACGCTCCCAGAAATGACACAGTGAATGCCTGTGGATCCGGCACCACCTTAACACTTCCTCGTTAATAACACATGACTTTTGCTTTGTTAAACTATAAACACTTCCTATGTTTACACTTCTTGGGCTTTGATAGAAACTTGTTACCAGCAAAATTCTTTCAATGAAAATGTGTCAAATTACTTCTCCACTTAAAGTGGAAACAGTGACGTTTGTCTTGAATACACGTTTATGTATATTATTTTTAAATTTCATTCTGCTTTACAACCATCTGAGTGAATTTTCTTTTAGACTATTAAGATAAAATTCCCTCTAGGATTAAGTTTTGGTCATTTCTGTCATGAAATGTATGTCAGAGTACATTATTTGGCATCTTAGTTTTCCTTTTTTTCATTTATTTATAATGAAAGAAATAAAACTTTACAGAAAATGTTATATTTTTCTCTTTGTTCCCTCCCTAAAATGTTATAATTTTCTCTTTGTTCCCTATATTAAACCTTCACTGATTTAATATAGTCAGTGAATCAGAAGTGAGTTGTAGCAACTTCCATTTCTGACTGTGAAAAAAATGAATTATTTTGAAAACTCCCTAGGTATAGGAAACGTAGACATGCTGCATAAATATAACAAACATTTACTTAAGTGAACAGCAGATTTCTCAAGTAAGGAATGTCCTCTGGGTTCCATAAAGGAAGAGGCAGGTGAATACCTAACAGCAAAGATCAAGTTGATGCTATACATTCCCTGGGACATTTGCATATTTAGGGGAAAAAGTTAGTTTTAATAGCAAAGAGGAAATGGAAGGCTGTTAGTCCTACACAACTCCTACATAAGAGCAGTCTCCAGAAAGCTATAATTTCACTAAAAGATTGGTCCTGGAAAAAAAGTAGCCTTTGAAAATACCCTAGCCTAAGTTTTGTGTAGGGAATGTGTCTAATCATAGTACTGGCCTTACTCTGGTTCGGGATTTGTATTCTTACTGTCTTGCAGGGTCTAGTAAACCTCACTCTAGAAAGTAACATATAGTGACTCTGCTTCTAAGAACATCTGGGAGAAGCAAAGACAAATAAATCTTCCCTGGAGGAAGGAGCACTGAGAAATGTGTACAGATGAAGCTTGAGTCCTCCCTTCCAATCTTGAGCTCCCAATACCAAACCTGAACACATTAGAAAACAACTTATCATAAAAAAGAGTCAGAAGAAGCAACAGAGGCCTCAGATATGGAATAACTAGATATTGCTTACACAATTAGTATTTTAAATGTTTGAAAAACTATAAAATAAAATTAAAAATAAGATAAATGAACAAGATTATATCATAAAGGTGAAAACATTAAACAATATGTGTAGAATGGGCAAAAATAAAACATATAACCCTTGAAATAAATATTTAGACAGAGTTGGGAAAAAATTAGTGAACAAGAAAATAAATCTAAAGAAATTACCCAGAATATGTCCCAGAGAGAAAAAGAAACATAAGAAAGATACATATGAAAGAAACACAAGAAAGAAAGATGTGAAAGATACATATAAAAGAAACATAAGATATATATGAAAGAGATACATATGAAAGAAAGGTTAAGAGACTTGAAGGAGAGATGGAGGAAATTCACATAGCTAATTACAGTTCAAGAAGGAGAAAGCAGGAAAAAAATGGCAGAAAAGCAATATTTGGGAAAACAAGTTGAAAATTTCCTAGGATTGATAAGAACCGAGAAGTTTGCCAATAGCAGGCTCATGTCCAGAACTAAAGGATGTGCTTCCAGAAAGGAAATTGTACCCAAGAATGAGGTGCAGAAAGAAGAATGGAGCAAGAACTAGATAATGCGTGAAAAACACTAAACAAATAATGAATGTATAAAGTGATAATAATGACAAATATGATTGATATAAAAGGCTAGGTGCATCTAGAACACTGGAAAACAACCTTTCAGATGGGAGGGAGGTCACAGGAAAGGGTATCATGAAGTCATGTGTCTCTCTGTGTGAGGTAGGTCAGCATGCTATACTTGTTAGTGAAGAAAAGCAATCTCTTTAGTGCTTTTATGACACTGATCCACAAATTCCATTTCACCTGCATCTTAACCTGGCAGGCATCTCTACTGTTTGAGAAACCACACCTTGTGCTTTACTTTACATAAGGCTCTCAAGGTCATTACTCTAATCTTCATAGGAAAACCGTGGGAATTAAGGCCATTTGAGAAAAACCCCATCCTCCACTGATAAACCAGCTGTGTTCTTTGAAAATATTTGATAAAACTCTAAGCATTGCAAACTTTAATTTTGGAAAGTGTGTTCAATCCTCCTAAAATGTATTACAATCCATTCAAATGCACATGCCCCATTGGAGTAGGATGGATTCACTACTCTGGTGGGCATGGTGGCTCACACCTGTAATCCCAGCACTTTGGGAGGCCAAGGTGAGTGGATTATCTGAGGTCAGGAGTTTGAGAACAGTCTGGCCAATGTGGTGAAACCCTGTCTCTACTAAAAATACAAAAATTAACAGGGCGTGGCGGCGGGTGCCTGTAATCCCAGCTACTCGGGAGGCTGAGACAAGAGAAACGTTTAAACCCAGGAGGCGGAGGTTGCAATGAGCTAAGATCACACTATTGCTCTCCAGCCTGGGCAACAAGAGCAAAACTCCATCTCAAAATGAATAAATAAATAAAAGCAAAATAAAACAAATTCACCACTTTAGGTGAACCAATCTTGCTTTTTCATTTCATTCCATATATTTTCTCTGCATGTTTTCCCACTTAGTCATTGTTTACAAATTCCATGTAGAATAACACGCTCATTTTATGTTGGCTTTTCTTAGCTATTCTTATGGTAAATATAGTGTAGATTGTAACCACATTGTTCAATTTAGAAAACTTCAAGATACTAAGTTTACTCTTTCCTTCAATGTAATTCAACATATATTTAATAAAAGTAGGATATTCCTGCATAAAAGATGAATAGAAATCCCCAGTGTTTTACGACAATTTTCTCTCTTCTTGAGAATACAAAAGGGTTTTCCAATGTACATTTTACTCATTTTGATACCTTCTGATAAATTATTCTCATGTCATACTGAGAAAACTTCACTTGTCATTTGAGCAAGAGCATCATAGAGTCATTATAAATGTCTAGCATTGAAACCATCTTTCATTTCCTGATATTAAATTTTGAGAATATTCTTTTAAGTAGCCAATATTTTATGAAGAGAAATCACAAAAATGACAACCATTAAAAAAAAAAAAAGCTAATGTTCTAAAAAAGACATCTGATTAGTGGGCACCACTTCTTTCAGGTATATTCCAAAGATATGCACTGTATTTAGCAAATACCACAATAGGTTATAGAAAATGTATGCTGAATTATGATCACAGGATTTCTACCATTAATACTGTCCAAGTGTACTGACTAAATTATTTGTTAAGTTCTTCAAATCATTTTAACCATATGAACCAAGTTGACGAAGAGCTTACCATCTAAACCATAAAGCACATCAGAATCTGGATTTATCGGACTCAGATTAGCGAAAAGAGTGATAAAACACACCCTAAACTCTTGTTTTTGAAAGAAGGTATAACCTGTTACCATCACAGAATGGATCAGCACTCCCAAGAAATCTTCATCATGTACACTGGCTGACTTGTTTGCCTGCACTGTTTCCTACTCAGTGGCCATGGCACATGTTCATGCATCCCGTAACAGAAAACTTAAGAACAGAGGTTTGGGGAGGATGCAAAAGTGGGAGAACAGCTGTGGACATGAGAACACAGGGAATAAATGAGAATGAATATATCCTAAGAGGAGGGCATATTTTGTGTCCAGAGCTAGAAGTCTGGGTGTTTATTCTCTTGGGGATCATCATCAGGCATCATTGAGAATAAGCCTCCTTGGTCACCTGCTCATCCTGTGACTACACATTCCCCCCACCCCACCCCGTCCCTTTCAAATCTCCTGGAGGAGCTGCATGCATTGGACAGGGTGGGGCAAGGGAGAGGCTGGGGCTGTCTCAGCCTCGTTTTGTATAATCAAGACTCCTTTGACTACTCTTGCACAGTTGCGTGTGCAGTGGTATTCAGACCTGCTCAGCAGGTGGATGAGTCTGATCTTAATCTTCAATCAAAAGCTACGTTTTTGTTCTTTTCACTCTTCATCACTGCACAGGGGTAAAAAGTGTGGAGTCTATCAGTTCAGCTGTTAGACAGCAACCATTTTAGATGGAATTGTAATAGCCAACCAAGAGATGACAATCTCCCTTTACAGCCTGACAGGTACCAAAGAAGATCTGAATAATTCGAGGAGAGAAGGTGGACAGCCTTGGGTTAGCTGACTGCTGGTGCACCTTGTTCTGTGCTGTGCTCTTGGCGCCACCTTTCAAGATGGCATCCACGTTATTTTCCCAGGGCTACTGGAAAACTACTGTAAACTGGGTGGTTTAAATGACAGAAACGTATTCTTTTCCATTTCTGGAGGCCAGGCCTATTATCGGCAGGTCCATATCTATTCCAAAGCCTCAAAGGAAGATCCTCCCTTTTCTCTCACAGCTCCTGGTAGGCCTCAGTGGTCCTGGATTGTGGCAGCATAATTCCAATCTCTACCTCTGTCTTCACATGGCCATGTTCCCTCTGTGTTGCAGCTTCCCCTCTTCTTACAAAAACACTAGTCATGTTGGATTAAGGGCATCCTACTCCAATACAACTTCATCTTAACTAATTGTATCTGCAATGACCCTGTTTCCAAATAAGGTCACATTCTGAGCCACTGGAGCATTAGAGCTTCAACATATCATTTTGGAGGACACAATTTAATCTATCATAACATCTCAGAGCAGCTCATTCCTTGTCGACCTCAGGTAGCAACAAGATTAAAATAAAAACAAGAAAGCTGTATCTATGTTCTTTGCAAGTATGGGGAGTGAAGAGAGACTTTCTCATTATGGAAAAATATTGCAAGGTATATAGCATTTCATATTGCATAATGCAGACTGCATGAAATCACTGTGCTCCTTAAACAATCCCTGAAGCTCCAGCCATACCAGCAACTACTGCCATATAAATAATATTCAGAAACACAGGTGAGAGCTATTGCCTTACCAGGGGCTAGACTCTTGGCTGTTAGAATGAGCAGCAGTGAATATTCTATTCACTCACATTGGCTTTGAATAAGAAGCCAATACTGTTTAAAAATCTCTGAGTGCATAAACACAAACATACAAAAATCTTTAGGGAGGCTAAATTTTACAGTCTACCCACCTACTGTTTGAAATAAGAGTGCCATAGTTCTTAAGGTAAATTACAAGCAAATAATGCAGATCAATGAGAAGATTTGAGAACCATCCACTTAGTTTGATCAAATGATACAATGTGCTTGAAAGTAATTTACAAATACAACCATAAAGCATTTCAGTGTTTCTTTCTTTGGAAGGGGATGTTTTTAATTTTGTCAGTTTTACACTATGATTTATCCTTCTCTCCAGTGTTCGTTCATACCATGGAGTTTTTCTACAGGTTAGTGTAAGCTTGAGCAGTGCCAGTGACAGGATGCCCCCCCCACCCCGTGCATGCTGCTTTCTCCTACAGTGTCCCACATAGCATCAGGCATGTTCACTGAACACATACTTGTTCACTCAACACATACTTGCTTACTGCAAATATTTAGAGAAGTGTATTGCTCCACTACTGTTATTGGAAATTTCTTGTTGCAAAAATTTGAAGAGTGCTAACTACAAAAATCTCATTTTGAGTATGGTATGTTGACACAATTTGCATATACTAGGCATTAGAATGTGACTTGGGTCATCTCACATGCAAGAAAGTTTGGCTAGTCCCTTCATTTTTACCAGAGAGAAAGCTCCTCTCTAACGGGGAACAGATATGCAAAGGAACATGGAGTTTGGGCTGTGGGAACCACACCTGTGAAATACCCACCTGAGGCTGAGTCTTCATAAGGCAGTTGCTTTGATTAGTCTTTCCAAAAGTGATTTTTTATTTCCTTCATTATCTCCATGGTTATTCTACATATCCTTCTCTGATATCCAACACACATCTTAAATCTCATATTCAAATATTGGGTAAATGAGAGAAATTCCTTAATTTTAATTCTCAGTACTTTCTGAGCATTCAAGCTTGTTAATACCATAAAAAATTAATGCCTACATGTGAACTTTATGTACAGGTATTAAGCCTAATAATCATGTATTATTCTAGTGTGGGTTAAAGGCAAACAATGTTTGATAAATATTTGGAAAAAATCAAACAGCAATAAAACAACCTTTAGATGGTCAGATCAGAGGTTCATCTGTAGGTCACACCCTTCCTAAAATAAAATGTATTTTAAAAGTAGTTATAAGATGAGAGAATTAGGAAATGATGCTTCTTTAAAGCATAAACTTTCCATGATTTCCTAAAAAACCAACCAATACAACTTAGAAAGTAATAACCATAAGAATTTATTATAAATATCCCTCAAGGTCACAAAGAAGGATAGAATACAAGTTCTTGTAACACTGGAACAGGAATTCCAAGATGGGGAATCCATTATGCATCTAGGATGTGGAAGGAAAAGAAAGCCACCAGGTACAGGACAGTGAAGCCTCAGTGTCTACCCCTAAACACGCACTTCTCCCGCTAGTCCTGCCAAGCTCTGTGAGATGCTATTGAAGAGCTGCTTCCCATAAAGGACCAAAGAGCAGCAGCACAGTGAATATAACCTTAGAAGCAATATTCACAACTCAGTGAAATTTCTAAAAGCATGACACAGCACATTCACAGTAAGCATGACCAGAGCTGCTCAGGAGGCCACCAGGCCAATTGTTAATCATGAAAAAAAAAAATGTTAACACATTCAGAAGATATAATAAAGTTTACAATTCAACTCTCAAACCCAGCACTAAAAAGAGCAATGAGTTGATACACATGTACAGAATTGATTACTGGCACATGTTAGAGATCACTCAAATTTTGCTTCCTTAACATCAGGTGCAAGACCACATTTAATGCACACAGCTCCAAAGGCTGGTTTCCTAATACTCCAGACTGAGACCACAAAGTCTTCTTGCATGAAAGATCTGGAATGCCCTCAAATCTAAAAAGTGCAAACTTAAAGGTGTACTGCCAAAGAAAGGTAATGATTTCTCAGTCTCTCACACTTCAAAGCCACGCCCAAAGAATCTGACACCTTCCGCTTTATCATCCAGGGATCTCTGAACCCAGGTGGCACAGGGCAGTATTCAAGCCATGCCCGCTCCATGAACAGGGAATGCATGCATGAGTCCTCATCAAGATTTCAACATGAAAAGACATGTTCCCAGCCCTTTTGGGAGCTTATATTTTGGAGGAGAAAATACAAAGAAAATTATAGAAAGTCACTTTACTAAATTTATACATTGTTATAGGCATATTTTAAAAAAATCAAGGTAATAGGAAATCCACATTATCATTTTATAAAATTTTAACTTACAATTTTTACTGACTACAAGTATAGGCACAGTGAAAAATCTGAAAATTAAAAAAAGTTATAAAGAATACAAATATGAATCTCACATAATTCCATTACCAAAGATGAAAAGCTGAACACTAGAGCTGACCATTCTTAGCATGTTTGCATATCTGCTTCTATGCTTCTTGTACATGTGTGCATTTAGATAATTGAGATTTCATTGTTATTTAAATAGATTGCATTCAGCTTATTTTACTTGGTTCTTTTACAAGATTCGCATCCTCAGTGGATAACATTTGAATGTTGCTGAATTATGAGTAGTTGTCATTTGAATGCTTTAACACATCATTTTAATATTGTATAATAATCCATTGAATGGGTACATAATTGGATTAGCCTATCTGTCCTTGAGTGTTTCTAATATTTCACCATTATAATAAGAGTCTCCAAATAGATGTTTTTCTACATTTCTAATTTTTCCTTAATATAGTTCCCTAAAGTTTCTGTGGTCAAACTTGTACTTCTTTTTTTTAAAGAAAGACATCAAACTGATGAATTCATGGAATAGTCAAGGAATGAGTTCTTGGAATGGTCAAGGCATAAATTCTACACTGCAGTTGTTGGGTGGTTCAATGCAATGACGATCTGTTTGGGATATAAATATAGCAGTGAATTCACACTTATCTACTTCACCGAGAATATTTATGAATATGAGGGGAGATAGAGATAAGAACAATGATCTTTATTGCTTACTACAGTAGGCATTTTGCAGATTACTTCATTTTATTTCCTGAACCCTTTTTATGAGTTGAATGAGAGGTCTGAGTTTCAGCAAGATTACATATTTTGATGACCAAGATCATACAACCTAGGCTTGTCTGACTCCCAATACCACACTCTTTTCTTCACATCAGACCAGATGGCTTTTATGCAGTCAAGATGAAAAATAATCGAACTTGAACCTGCACTCAACAGGCTCTCAGAGGCTCTCGTCTCTATATATACACAATGCGTCTGACTGCATCGTAATCACTTCCAGATCCCTGGTAGCTATGTTTGGGAACGTAGCTTCTTGCTTCCCTGAGTCTTCAACCAAGGCAGGTAAACCAGAAAGAAGTGGAAATGCAATATTGGGTCACACAAACCCTGCACTCAGAAGTATTTGCAGAAGAGTGAAAAAACTCTTCCTGGCAGTGCCAAGCTATCTTTTCCCTAGAGGGGGAGACGATGGAAGAGCCTCGATCCTGAGCTGACATTTTTGGAAAATAGGTGAATTTCACCTGGAGGACAGAAGAGAGGAGGATTTTCAACACTGAGAACTGTAGGACCGAAGGCATATGAGTTCAAACTTGGATTCTTTGTGTGTAATTGGGGAGCACTAGGAGGAATTAGGATAGAAATATAGACAATCTTGGATGGCAGAGGGATTTAAAACTTAGTTAATCCCAGGATCTTTAATGTATGTTACATACTTCCCAAGGGGACTCTAAAGAAAATTTATCAGTAAGTAAGGGTAGAATTAGATAATATTTATATGGCTAATTTGAGTGATGAAACAATGTCGTTTGATACAAATATACTGTATTTGGTTAGTGTAATTGATAAAAACATCTTCAAGATAGTTATGAAAATTCTAACTTCAATAAGAAATGATAGCATTGTATTTAAACTTCCTCCTCCCTTTCCTCTCTTGGCTGGTTCCAAAAATAATTTGATGTGGTGCAGTATTTTTAACTTGAAAAGAGACTATTATGGGACATTTTTATTTTATTTTTATTTTAATGAAAGTCAAATTTAAAGACAAGAAATTACTGCCTTCAAAGGTCAGGTCTATTTTTACTTTCCTTCTTCTTCTTTTTTTTTTTTTCCTTAATCAAAAACTTGAGTCTCTTTGGTATCCAGCTTTAAAATGATGCATTATTTTCCTACCTGGAGATTGTAACATTTCCCTCAATTTTAGGCTAAAAGGGTTCAGAGCAATTCATAAATTCATTCTTTTAGGAACACTAAAATTAGTTACAATTGGCTTAAGAATACAACTTGGAGATTTGTGTGTAGATTCCGTAGTTGCCTTCGCAAGGAATGTTATCTTTGATTTCTTTTTTTTCTTAAATCACAAAACTTTTTTAAAAATCAGAAATACTGAGAACTTGCTATGAGTTTTGTTTTCTCTTTATATACAGAACACAAAGAAAACGGGCATTCAAGCAATTTTATAAAAGAATCACTTTCCATGGACAAAGTCTACCAAGTATTTTTTGTTTGCGGTTTATTTTTAATTTATTTTATATTTGGCCTGGGAGTCCTCTCAGGGAGTGGATAGGGTGGGACGACATTGGCATTCACACTGTGACTGTGTGCCCTGATCATTTATTTGCCAAGCCTTATTAAAGCCCCTGAAATCACTGGGTGCCACAGCCCTCACAGCCGATCAGCCATCAGCTCGGAATGTCAAGTCTGATTACAGGGCTCTCCTGCAGCCTCTGCCAAGCCTTCAGCAAGAGAGAAGCTGACTTTATGCCTGTGCCTACAGAAGTGGGCCCCGCGGAGGTTCCAACTCAGGGCAGCTCATTTTGCTTCTGAACCACCGACGGAGTTCCTAAATTGAGATGATATTTACAGTTTTACATTTTAATTCATTAGAGAGATTTTGTTTACTTCCTCTTCCTTGCTACTATGCCTCACTAAAAGATAAATTCAAATTCCAATCGCATATTTAGTTCACAAAAATATGCTAAAAGAATGTTTAAATGGCAAGCAATTGCACAAGAAAACTTCTCTGATTATCAGCCATAACGGGCACCAGAGGAAAGGGATTCTTCACAATCATGCCAACTTCCCAGGAAATCCTAACCTTGGGAATTAGCCAAATTCAGTTAGATTGGATTTAGGCCTCGTTAATATCCACCGTAATGGGAAGTTTCCCAAAACAAGGAGGCTGTTGGTTTGTCATGGAAGTTTCAGCTGAGTAATGGGGGGTGAGCAGGTGAAGAATATTCCGGATGGGAGGAGCTCACAGTCCACCCGTGTGCAGTGTTCCCGAGCTGGGTGCCCACCAGGAACAGTACACTTAACTTGAAATGGTGGTGACCCCTGGTCTGTGAGGAAAATACCGGAGAATGCAGGCCCCTAAAATACTGCTACCACTACTACTACTGTTATTACCCCTACTACTACCACTACACCACCTCCACTACTACCACTACTAATATCACTGCTACTAGAACTGTTACTATTACCACTATTACCCCATGA
>NW_016108195.1:357817-359538 GCF_001604975.1 Cebus imitator | reverse complement strand
AAAAAAAAAAAAAAAAAAAAAAAAAAAGACCTAAAACCATAAAAACCCTAGAAGAAAATCTAGGCAATACCATTCAGGTCATAGGCATGGGCAAAGACTTCATGGCTACAACACCAAAAGCAATGGCAGCAAAAGCCAATATTGACAAATGGGATCTAATTAAACTAAAGAGCTTCTGCACTATCATCAGAGTGAAGAGGCAACCTACAGAATAGGAGAAATTTTTTGCAATCTGTCCATCTGACAAAGGGCTAATATTCAGAATCTACAAACAACTTAAACAAATTTACAAGAAAAAGAAACCCATCAAAAAGTGGACAAAGGATATGAATAGACACTTCTCAAAAGAAGACATTTATGCAGCCAACAAACATACGAAAAAAAGCTCATCATCACTGGTCATCAGAGAAATGCAAATCAAAACCACAATGAGATACCATGTCACGCCAGTTAGAATGGCAATCATTAAAAAGTCAGGAAACAACAGATGCTGGAGAGGATTGGAGAAATAGGAACACTTTTACACTGTTGGTGGGAGTGTAAATTAGTTCAACCATTGTGGAAGACAGTGTGGTGATTCCTCAAGGATCTAGAACTAGAAATACCATTTGACCCAGCAATCCCATTACTGGGTATATACCCAAAGGATTATAAATCATTCTGCTATAAAGACACATGCACATGTATGTTTACTGCAGCACTGTTCACAATAGCAAAGACTTGGGTCCAACCCAAATGCCCATCAATGATAGACTGGATAAAGAAAATGTGGCACATACACACCATGGAATACTATGCAGCAGTAAAAAAGGATGAATTTATATCCTTTGCAGGGACATGAATGAAGCTGGAAACTGTCATTCTCAGCAAACTCACGCAAGAACAGGAAACATACACCGCATGTTCTCATTCATAAGTGGGAGCTGAACAATGAGAACACATGGACACAGGGAGGGGGGAATCACACACTGGGGCCTGTAGGAGAGTGGGGGACTAGAGGAGGAATAGTGTTAGGACAAATACCTAATGTAGATGACAGGTTGATGGGTGCAACAAACAACCATGGCACGTGTATACCTATGTAACAAACCTGCACGTTCTGCACATGTACCCTAGAACTTAAAGTATATATATATGTATATATAAAGTTACAGTAAATTAAGGTTAATTTACTGTTTAAGAAAAAATATTTAAAAAATAATTTTAGTGTAGACTAAGAATACAGTGTTTACGAAGTCTACAGCACAGTACGTTAGTGCCCTAGGCCTTCAGCACTCACTGGCTCACCCAATGCAACATCCGTCCCAGATCTCCATTCATGGTAAGTGCCCTACACAGGTTTTCCATTCTTCATCTTTCATACCATATTTTTGGATAAATTTAGAAACACAAATACTTACTATGGTGCTGTAATTGGCTACAGTATTCAGGACAGTACCATGCTGCAGCTATACGGGTGTCTGCCCTGGGAGCAATAAGTTCTGCCAACTAGCCTGAGTGTGTCGTAGGCTCTACCGTCTAGGTGTGTGTAAGTGCACTCTGTGATGCTCGCACAATGATGAAAAAATCAGAAAAAGCCAAATTCGACTAGGTGTGGTGGCTCACACCTGTAATCCCAGCGCTTTAGGAGGCCGAGGAGGGTGGATCACTTGAGGTTAGGAGTTCAAGACCAGCTGGCCAACATGCAGAAACCTTGTCTCTACTAAAAATGCAAAAAAAAC
>NW_016108195.1:354159-357470 GCF_001604975.1 Cebus imitator | reverse complement strand
TAATTTGTATTTTCTCTTTTTCCTGGGTAGCCTAGCAAGATAGAGGTTTATTGCTTTTATTGATCTCAAAGTGTTTGGTGTTATTGACTTCCCCTACTGTTTTAATGTTTTACTGCTTTTATTTTTGATGCCTTGGTCCTTTAGGCCCATTGTTTAAAAAAATATCATACCCTGCGTAGCTTATGAACAAATAAATTGGTTTTTCACAGTTGTGGAAGTTATAAAGTTCAATATCAAGGTGTTGTTAGGTTTGATGTGTGTTGAGGGACCACTCCATGATTCATAGATAAATTATATTTCCTTGTGTGCTAACATGGCAGAAGGGTTGAACAGGCTTTTTGGGGTCTCATATATAAAGATATTAATCAATTCATATGGACTTAGTCCCCATGACCTAATTACTTTCAAAAACCTTTACCTCCTAATTACATCGCTTCTGTGATTTGGCTTCAGCATACAAATTTTGGAGTGACCCAAATAATCAGACCACAGGGGATATTTATTTTCTTTCATCTGCATCCTTTAGGTTTAATGTTCTCTTCTTTTTTCTAATTTCTTAAAATAGAAGTCAAAGTAATCTAATATAAACACTAAGTGCTAAAAATGTGTGTTTAAGCATAGCTGTAGGGACATTCAGCAATTTCAGATATGTTGTACTTTTTATTCAGTTCAAAGTATTTTCCATTTTTTTATTGCTTATTTCATTTGGGGTTATTTAGATTTGTGTTACTTAGTTTCCAAATGTTTGAGTACTTCCTAGAGCTGTTTTTGCAATTAATTTCTAATTTGATGGTTTTGTGGTCATGGCACATACCTAAGCCCTTTTCACTTAATTTTTCCATTGAGAGATATTGTGTGGCCTAGAATGTGGCCTGTTTTGCTAAGTGCTCCATGGGTACTTGCAACACATGTTGTTGTTCAGTTCTACTCTATTCTCATTGATTTCTGCCTCCTTGTTCTATCACTTATTGAGTAAACGTTATTGAAACTTGATTACTTTGACATTTTCTGTTTCTTCCTGAAGCTCTATCCATTTTGCCTCATATATTTTGAAGCTGTTATGTTATTCAGGACATAAACATTTAGCATATTTGTGTCTTGACTAATTGAACATTTTATCATGGAGATATGACCTTGTTTATAAGTGGGGACTATTTCTTGTTGTAAAGTCTACTTTGGTATTATACAGCCACTCCTGCTCAGCTTTATTCTGTCAAGTGTTGACATTAGTCCTATTCAACTTTTTAATCAATTAGTATCTTTACATGTAAAGTGCATTTCTTATAGGCAGCATGTAATTGAGTCTTGCTTTTTAGTTGAGCCCTAGAGTTTACATTTAATTGAGGTTTTTAGACTAGTGAAAACCCAAATATCCCACAATTAAAAGCAGAAACACATTAGCTATAGAAATAAAAATATTTCTTTGCTATTGAGAAATAGCTACTTTGCTTTGTTCCTGTGTCTTAAATTAGAGCTCTTAAAATATTCAAAATCTACAAAGTGATTTTTTTTTGTATACTAATGATATGACCATTAGTTTGGGGTTGCCACCAACCATTGATTGGCATGGTTGCCAGATGAACCTACCCTGTGATTAGAGGGTTGGAATATTCATCCCTACCCCAAACCTCCTTGTGGGGATAGGGACTGAATCTCTCACCAATGGCTAATGATAGGATCACTTGGAGGTTTCTAGAGGGTGGTGCATCCAGAGAGACCACAGAAGCTTCATGCTCTTTCCCACATATTTTCCCTGTATAGCTCTTCCATCTGCCTGTTCATCTGTATTTTTTATAATATCCTTTATAGTTAATGGGTAAACAAGTAAATCAGTAAAGTATGTACTTGTAATCAGTAATAAGTAAAGTGTTTACTTGAGTTCTATGAGCCTTTATAGCAAATTAATTGAAACTGAAGTGGTGGTCATGGTAACTCCAAGGTAGAGCTGCTTGGTCAGAATTTGCAGAGGTCCAGATTTGTAACTAGCGTCTGAAGTGGGGGTGAGGGGCATCACGTGGGCTGGTGACCTTAACCTGTGGATCTGATTTTATCTCCAGAAAGGTTCTGAATTCAGGTGAATTAGAGGACACCTGCTGCTGTGTGCTGGAGAAGCCCCTGCAGAATCCCTTGCTTCTGATGTGTGGAAAGAACCACACACATCTGTCATAGAAGTAGTCTGTGTTTATTGTTGTATAGGAATATGAAAATTACTATTATTTTCTATATTCTTAGAGAATCTAATGTTCATAGATCAGATGACCATATTGTTAATATGTCTAAACTACCAAAATCATCTACATATTTAATGCAATCCTTATTAAAATTTAAATAGCATTTTCTTTCAAAAATAATTTTTAAAATCTCAAATTGTTTCTCTGTGTTTTACTGATATATTCTTTGGAGTTTTCTTAAAACACATGTTTTGAAGTCTTTGACTGTAAGACCACACATCTTCATGACTTTAGTGTCAATCTCTAGTGCTCTGTTTTTCAAGTCATGGTTTTAAGAATGCGTTTGATGCTTGTGGCCATAAAATAAGCACATTAAATGATTAGGTATTTATTACAGCTTCAGCAGTCTGGCTTTGTTTGTGCTTATTCTTTCAGAGATTCTAAGCAGGTTCATTATTGTGTTATCCTGTGGTCACCGCTTCTTTTTCAGCATTAGAGAGTGCTCTAAGCCTAGGTTTGCCACATGTTTAAAGTTGCTGTGTTGTTCTGGCATGAAAGAAGTAGAGGAGGGCTTGAAGTGGCTACTCCAATTCACTGGCTTTGCAGGTTTTCCCATGGGACTGGGACAGGCCCAGAGGTTCTATTTATGGTCCCCTGGTTGGGATCAGCCACCTCAGTGCTCTGCACAGTGCAGGGCCCAGCCCTGGGCTTCAAGGCAACATATGCCTGCTTCACTCCCATTCTTTTAAGCAGACACTGCCTCTCTCTGTGCTGTGCTTCCTGGGGCAGGGAAAGGATGAGAACAGCAGTCCTACCACAGCTTCTGTAATGCTGGGTCACACCCAAAGCCCACAGCCAGAGACCAGTAAGCTCAGGGTGTTAACTAAGGCCCACATTGCTACAGCCTGCCTGCCACTGAGGTTTATTTGTGTCTCAAGGCTGCTGCAGAGCATCAGTGGTGATGTGGGCTGGGACACCAATGTCTCACCAAGGCTGGGAGTCTCCATCTGGCACAGTGGCAGGTCCAGTAGCTCTGTTCACAGGCACCAGACTGGAGTCAAGGCCACTGGGTTTTGTCTTGTGTTGGGTTTCACCATGGCCAGCCTGGCACTGGGTTGCCAGGTGAAGCTTTGAGCTCAT
>NW_016108195.1:351384-352429 GCF_001604975.1 Cebus imitator | reverse complement strand
ACTTTATTAGTTAACTTAAAATATTTAATCACACTAAAAGTATTCTTAAATAATCTCACAGATAAGACTTGTGAGTTTCAGATTGGGGAATCATTTGTCCATAGTCACAGTTAATAAGATGCATGACATGATTTCTTGCATGTAGTTAGGTCACAGATTTAATTAAAATACCTTGGATTAGAGGTTATTAATAAATTTTCAAGTATTTTAGAATCATCAGTGAGCAGTCACATTTAGCATCTGATGGTAGAATGGTCAGGATATTTACACCACACCTGTATCATGTCCTCATAGTAAGGTTTATCATGTATTTAGAGTGTATGCATCTGTGTGGATAAGTCATATGTCAAGTCAGCCTGGAGAATATTTGACAGGGCCCCAAGCAGATCTTGAACATTTAATATACAGAGCTACCTTTTCCCAGTGGAAAGAAAGATAGTCCTTGACCATTGCCTGTGGGCATTGCCAGAGATGGTGCAGGCTGGACAAGAATGTCCACCATATGTCCAAGAACCAGTGTCCTTCAAGGGTGTTGCTGTGGATTTCAGGGAGAGTGTGTCCTGCAGAGGAAGTGGCACAGAGGTATGATGCCAGAGAACCTCAGTTATCTCTGTGTGGGGTGTGTGTGGGTGACACTTTCCACACTCATGTATCTAATACAAAGTCATCTAGAACACTTTCTCCATATTCCACCCTGCCTGTACCCTGATTCCTAGACTTCCATGGCACTACTTAAATGTGAATGAGGAAATTTGTTTATTCATGTATTTACTTACTCATTCACTGACTCTGCAATGATCGGGGGGCACTGGCTCTGGGAAAAAAAGCTTGGAGAAGGAGGGAGAATGTAGTTTGGGGTTAAGGCTCAGGAATGGAAGAGAGACTGGGAAGCTGAGGACAAGGAGAAAGGAAAAGCTCTGCTCAGCCCCCCCTGGTGATGCTATACTCAGCAGGGGCTGGCAGGACCTGTAGGTTTGTGACTCAAGGGGAGGGTTACTCCAGCCACATACGGAAGCCTGGCACCTAATGTGTGGGCTTCACCAGG
>NW_016108195.1:342227-350844 GCF_001604975.1 Cebus imitator | reverse complement strand
ATCTTCTTCAGACCAGAAGTGCCAGGGCTGATTCTTGTGGACCCAGCCACTTACTGCCCAGGTATAGGGCCAGCTTCTCAATGTTGCTGCTGCCTTGACTTTCTCCCATGAGACCTGCATATCCTCATCAACACAAGACCCTTCTCTGCCTGCTCTGGGGTCCCCAAACCAACACCAGCAGAACCAGGCAATGGCTCACATGATCACCCCCTTTGTAAGAGCATTCCACTGGACCCTAATGCAGGTATTAAAAATGACACATCTGTGAACTGGGATCCCCATTACAGAAATCTAGTTTATGAACAACTTTTTGGGGATAAAACATGTTACACGATAAGCTGCTTCCAATGTGTGTGGCAGAGACGAGGTTCCCTGGACCCACATGCCCCAGAGAAAGGCCCAGGCACTCCCCCAACAGGTCTAACTCAGCAGCTGCCTGGTAGCTGGCCTGGGTCTCTGAGGAGGGGCCCCAAGGTTCAGTCCAGGGCCTTCTGTATTACTTTGAGGTTTCTCCTGGGGGACTCATGCACATCTGAGACCTTCTGGACAAGGAAGGTTGAGCCCTGCAAGGGGAGACAGAGTCATTCTTTAAGGGAGGGGCGCAAAATGAAACTTATTTGCTTGATACTCCTCTCCTACTCACTGTGAAGGCTGGTTTTTCTCTTCAGGGGTCCTAAGGCACCCACTGAAGTCTTCCCAAAGGACCAGAGGTGCCTGTGCTTCTTGCTCATCTGGAAGACTCAGGAAAGGGTCCCGCTTCTGCCCTTCCTGTGGTAGGCGTATTCTAAAGAGTGGATGAGCAGCTGCAGCCAGGTGAGGAACCAGCAGGCACCCTCACCGGTGGCCTGAAGTGGCTGCCACAAGCACACAGCTGAGCACCTTAGAGTATAGGCAAGGCTGGGCACAGGGGTCCTTCAAGATGTCTTCAACAGGTGCCAAGATCTCTGAGTTCCTCAGAGCTCATCATGTCTGCATGTAGCCATGGGCCTTGGAGCTGCTGGAAAGCAGAAAAGAGACTTTCTAGTTCCAAAGGGGAAACTCAGGCAGGACCCCAGACAACCCCTACATTGTCAAGATGAGAATTATGCTAGTCCAAGGCTGGAAGGCATGTGTGACTCAGAGTCCAGCCTCTGAAGCACCTGGAGGGAGGGATGGCCACCAAGACCTGCCTATACTCCTCCCAGGATGGAGCACTGCCCACTTTGTCCACCGCATGGGCTGTTGGCTCTAAGGTTTCTACAGACCCTGTTCTTCCCACTTACTGTCGATCACCCCAAGTGGTTTCTGGGTTTGCATGAGCCTGTATTTCGTGCCCTCATTTCACTGTAGATGTGGAGTGTAAGGTTAAATCACCAATGTACCTGTTTATTTCTGATGGTCAAAGCTGCAGCCCATGGATGACAAGCCAAACCACAGACATGCCATGAGGGGGGAGCCACATGCCAGGGAGGAAGCCTAGCCCTCAACACCTCAGGTGCAGGGAGAGGGGTGACAGGGCAGAGTTTGAGGACACACCTGGGGCATGCTGTGTGCAGGTCGCAGGGAGAGGCAGCAACTGGCTCCTGTGGCAGAGTATGGCACAGCCTCATGTTCCCAGCTTGTGTGGCCCCTGGTCTATTGCTGATGTGAGATCAGAGTGTGTAAGTGCCACTGCAGGGGACCTTGAGGGGCCTCAGGGGTTGTCTATGGTCAGAACCAAAATTTGTCTCTGCTTCACCATCTCAACCACAGTTTTCTACAATGTTCATAGATGCTGCTCAGAGGGTCACTCCTGGCCCATGTTGAGCTGCAGCCCAAAGAAGAAAGAAAATAAGAATAGTTAGGAAGGAGAGGAGGGAATGAAAAGGAGAGAGAGAGCTGAGAGCAAATCCAGCAGCAGAGAGGGCAGTGTTCTGTAATCTAGGCTCTGCTCTCAGTGCTAAGGGCCATGCACTCCCTTGGAGCTCCATGGCATCTGGGGTCAGACAGTTTTGGAAGGGACGGTCTGTGCACTCTGTTAGCACTATGGCATTTGGGTGTCTGAGTATTTGAGGGGAATACTTAGAACACCCCCCTTCAGCTTCTTCCAGGGACAAGCCCCATATAATCTGTGAGCCTTGAGATGTTTGTACAGCATCTGGATGTCTGAGTCTTTTGGAGGTAGAGGGTCCACAGGCATAAACTTCAGGTGTACCAGTCTTTCCTCTGCCATCAGAGTTCTATCAGGCTGCAGCTTTCTCTTGTAGCACCCGGATCCTTGGCCATGTTTTGGGGCTTGTGAGACCCTGAGACTCTGGCCCTCAACTCTCCCTCAGCACACACACCACTGCCTGAGGAATGTCTAATATAACCATGGCCAGCCAGGTGCTAAGAACACCCCCTTCAGCTTCTTGCAGGGACGAGTCCCAGAAAACCCACCCTTGGTCTCTCTCTCTCTCTCCATGAGCTTAGGAGAGAAGCTGGAGAAATGACTTCCAAGAATTGCCTGTTTTTCCTATCAGGAGCCTACCTCTCTCTCTTTCTCCCCCCGCCGCTCTTTACCCCAACCCTCTCATCCTTTTTCCTTTCCTCTCCTTTTCCCACCTCCCTCTCAGCCTATGCAGGTGGGCACCATGCCTGCTGTGTGCCTGGCAGTGGTCCCATACCATCAGGCACATTTCTAGTTAGCACTGGGTCACAGCACCACCAGTCACATCATGACCATCAGGATGGGGGATTTATGAGCTCATCCAGGCTTCGTGTCTGCACCAGGCCAAGGTGTTTCCAGAATGCCTCTCCCTTACCTCCTTCCATCACAAGAATGGAGTTTCTGTTTTGGCTTTTCATAGGTGCTATAAATTATAACCAGTGTGTGTGCATGTGTGTGTTTGTGTGTGTGTGTGTGCATGGGCCCATGGACATGGCTTCACAGCTGGGCCTTCTTGCTCTGAATCACCTGATGGATCCTTATAGAAAGGGGTTAGGGTGGCTCTTACCATGGCTCACCCTAGATCCTGGCTATAAGAGGTGGACACCACACGATGAGCTTCTTGGGAGCCACGTGGCAGCAGCAGGACACAGAACTGAGGGGGAAGTCTCCCAAGGCTCTGTTCCTTCCTGCATGCTCAGAATCCATTAGGTGAACTGACACAGATGGCTCAGTGTTCCTGTCTGCAAACACACCCTGCATGCCCACTAGTGGCTGCTATGCCCACTAAAGGGAGAGGACAAGGCCAGCAAAGAGCCCACAAATTACAAGTTCAGAAAACCTCAAATGATGTGCAAAAAAAATTTGTCAGGGTTAAGAGAATTTTTCTATCACTTTGCTTCACAACTCAGCATTTCTGATGGGGGTGACTTATGAGCTGAGGGAGCTGGCAGGGGGGCTTAGGGGAGAGTGGGCAGGAGGGCAGTATGCTTTGGAGGTTCTAGAATTCCTGAGGCTCAGCACCAAACAGCCTCAGAACCAGGCTTTCAAGTGGCAATCAGGCAGGGAGCCAAAGATTAAATTTGGAGAGAGATGCATCCCTGAGGACACAGTGGCCTCCATGCAGAGACACCATGGCTGGACCATCTCCTCTCTCTGGCTCTCTCCTGCATTCACTAATTGTGAATGAATAGAAGTCAGCAATGTAGCCTGGGTCAGGCACTCTGCATTCATCCATGCATCTGTCTACCCACTTCTCATCTGTATTGGCCTCCTGTGCCACAGAGACCACACCAGGCCTCAGGCCCTGCCTCAAGAGGCTCAGATGGCCCCGATGGTGTCAGGGCTAAAAGACTTTACACCAGAGCAGGCCCAACTCCCAGATGTGGCTGGATGTAGCATGTACCTAGGTTGGAAAGGCCAAGTTTACACCCTAGGAAAGGCAGAGACATTGCCTTTGGCATCAGATCCTTGGTGCTGACTCCACCTGGCACAGCAAGAAACACATGTTGCTGTGACCTTTGACACCTCCCTCCCTCTGAGGATTATTCTTCTATCATTTCCTGATCTCCAGGAGCACCCAGAACCCAAAAGGGCCCCAGTCAGATGCAACTTGGGCAGCCTGAGGTCTACCAACCTGGGGAGGGGGTGGCCTCTCTCTGTCTTTGTGGGTGTTACAGCATCTTTAGGGTACCATTTTTTGGCCAGAAACGTCTGCGGCTGGTGGCACCTTTGCCCAAGTTCTTGTCCTGTGTCCATGAAGAATGAGATACTCAGAGAAGTGGAGGGTGAGCAAAATGAAGATAAACTTTACTGAGTGTTAGCACAGCTCAGAGGAGGCCCCTGGGGGGCAGCTCCTCTCTGTAGGCAGGTCCTCTCCTCCAGTGATCAGCTCTCAGCAGAGGTGGCCCTGGAGGGGGTGGCTCCTCTCTGCAAGCAGGTAGCTCCTCTCTGCAAGCAGGTAGCTCCTCTCTGCAGCCAGTCATCCAGTCATCTCAGTCCTCTGCCCTGCTCTGGCTAAGCTTTGAGCTTTTATGGACCTCAGAGGCGAGGAAGTGCTTGCTGATTGGTCCATAGGGTATGGGTCTGCAGGAAGAGGCACCACAAGTCCTCACTCCAGTCCCCACCTGGCCCCCAGCCTTCAGGGCCTCCCTGTTTGGCAGGTGGGGACTTATCGGGGACTCCCACACTTCCTGTTCATATCTGCCTCCCCACTGCTGCCCACGGCTCCCAGGCCACTGGCACCAAGGGGCACCCTCAGGCCGGTGTTGAGGTCCTCCAACCCCCATCTCAGCCTCCCTCCCACATTCATTGTCACCCAAAGTCTGGAGGGGCCAAGGTGGCAGGGGCCAGCGTGTCAACGTTGCCCCTAGCCTGGGGCTCCAGCAGCGCCTGGACTCGACCCCAGCCCCTCCCAAGATCTGAGTCAGTGCCAACCGCGAGGTCTGGGAAGCAGCTCAGACATGGGTGGTTCCAGCTGTGCCTGGGGAACTCCAGCCCTGCCAAATGGGAGGGGGGGAGTTCCCACCTGTCTCTGGCACTGCAGAGTGCACAGTACCAGCCCATGCACCTTCTCTACGTCTTCCCGCAGTGGCAGCCAGCGAGGTGCAGGTGGCATGGTGGACCTGGCCAATCCCGCACAAACCCGCCACTCCCGCACAAACCCGCCACTCCCAGGGCCGGCCCTCAGAGTGCCGACTGCTCCTTGGCTGGTGCTTAGGAGCCCCTGGGGCAAGGCAGGGAGTGAGGTTGAGGCTGCAGCAGAAGCTCAGGGCCTGGAAGCGGATCCTGCCAGGCACTGCGAGGGCAGAAGTGGTATAGTCAGCTGCCTTGGGAACATGGGGCCCACTGCTGCCATCATTGCTCCCACAGCCGCCCCCGCTGCCCTCTCTGCCTCCTTGCAGCCTGGGCAGGGCTCCAATGCCTTGCTGGGCTGGCGCGGTGTCCGGGAAGGGGGCCACATTGCCGCAAGTTCCCCGCTGTGGCCGGGGCTTTCCCAAGCCTGGCTGGCGACCCTGCCATGTAGCGCCTCTGGGAACCAATTGTGGACGGGACCCGGCCAGCCGCCACACTCCGACGCGGAGTGGATCCTGGGGATGCAGCCTCGGGTGGCCCCTCGCTGAGCCTCCATCGTGGGCGCAGAAAACTGGCGCCCGGCAGGGAGCCAGCAGCTGCACGTTGCTGGCCGGTCCAGTAAGCGGGCGCCACTCCCACTTCCCACCCCAAGCCGCTGAAGCTCGGTCACTGCTCCGCCTTTGCATTTGGGGCACGGACCCCACGCTCCTAGCACAATCGAGGCACTGTCCTGGGCCCAGCTCCTCACTGGGGCCCCTCCGTGGAGGACCTTGCAGTTCCCCTTCCAGCGGTTGGGTGGGCCCGGCGAGGCCACACAGTAATGGCTCCCAGGGCGGCAGGTCCTGGGACTGTTTGCCTCAGCGTCTGCACCAGAGGACCCACAGCCTTCACCCTCACCTTGCTGCAGCCGGTGCCATGGCAGCTGCCGCTTTGGACAAGCCGCCACTGCCATTATGGGTGCTGGCAAGTCTCACTCCAAAGGAAGCAGGGACCAGTACCTGTGACTGCCCAGGCCTGCTTTGTGGAGTCCATGGGAAATCCTGTGCCTCCTAGAAAAGAGCATGGGCACCCTCCCTCCAGTCCTTGAGTCAACTCCGGAGAGTAGGCATGGCAGCAGCTGGTGGCACAGTTCTGGAGTCTGGTGCCTGGGCTGGTAGTTGGCCCTTCTCTTGGGACAGCTGTGTATCCATCTCCTCTTCTGCAAAATGAGGCAACACAGCACCCAGCTTTTAGATCCCTGGCAATGAATGAGAGTCCTCGTTCGCCAAGTGTGTCCCTGAGTGCACAGAGACCCTGGGAAGGAAGGCAAGAGGACAGGAAAGGCAGCAGGAGGGAGCAGAGTCTGTGCAGCCGTCTGCATTTTGTGGAATCAGAGACAGCACAGGCACAAGAAGCCAGGCCTGCAGCCTCCCACCCACCTGACCATAACTATGCATCCAGGGCCACTTCAGGAGCATTTCTCTGGTCTGAGACAGAAAAGCAGTAGCTTCTGAAGCTCTGTCCAAGCTCTGTGGCCTGTAGCCTGACTGTGTTAAGAGGCATAGGCCCTACCCCTCCCAGCCCCCTCCCAGCACACCCCTCCCAGCACACCCCTCCCAATGCTCCCCTCCCAGCACACCCCTCCCAGCATATCCTCTCCTAGCTCTCTTCCAGTGCACCTCTCCTAGTGCATCTCCTCCTAGATCCCTCCTAATGAACCCTACCCAGCACACTCCTCCCAACACACCCCTCCCAACACACCCTACCCAGTCCCCTCCCTTCACTGCCCCTCCCAGTGCACTCTTACTGATTCAGGGCCCTGAGATCAGGGCTTCTCCTGGCTTTCCTTGAGGAAGCATCACCACAGAGTCAGAGGAAGAGGTGCAGTTGGCATGATGGCCTGGCCAATCCAGCATGAACCTGCCCCTTCCAGGGCCTGTCCTGTGAATGCCGGCTGTGCCTTGGCCCAGTATTGGAGAGTGTGGGAGTGTGCATGGTCATGTACAAGTGTGTGTGCAAGTGTGGGAGTGTGCAAGGGCATGTGCAGGTGCACAGAAGTGTGTGCGCATGTGTGACAGCCTGCACAGACATGTGCGGGTGTATGGGAGTGTGTACAGGTGTGCTAGTGTGTAGGGGCATGCACCGGCATGCAGGAATGTGTGAGGGCATGTGAGAGCATGTGCAGGCATGTGCGGGTGTGAGAGGGTGTGTGCCCAAGTGTGGTGTGCATAAGTGTGTAGTGTCCTAGGGCATGCAGGAGTATGTGTGGAGGTGTGGGAGTGTGCATGGGGGTGTGCACAAGTATGGGAGTGTGTGAGAGCATGCATGGGTGTGCAAGGATGTGCAAGTGTGTGCAGGTGTGCAAGACAATGTAAGATTGTGTGTGGATGTGTGAGCAAGTTCAGGGGTGTGCAAGGCGTGCAGGGGTATGTGGGTGTGTCCACAGGCATGTGCAGGTGTGGGGGAGTGTACAGGGGCATGCACGGGTGTGCAGGAATGTGCACAGGCACAAGTGTGTGGGAGTGTGTGGGCATGAGAGGGTGTGTGCCCACGTGTGATGGTGTGCATAAGTGTGTCGTAGTGTCTGCAGGCATGCAGGAGTGTGTGCCAGCATGAGTGAAACTGTGGGAGTGTGTGCAGGTGTGTGAGGGCATGTGGGGTGTGTGCGGGCATGAGAGAGTGTGTGCCTGTGTGTGGCAGCATACACAGGTGCATGCAGGTGTGTGGGAGTGTGTGTGGGCATGTGGGACTGTGCATGGGCATGATAGTGTGTGCATGAGAGAGTGTGCGCACATGTGGGAGTGTAGGTGGGTGTGCCAAGGTGTGCGCCTGTGTGTGGGCGTGTGTGTGGCAGGCGGCATGGTGGCCCAGGTCAATCTCAAAGGAACCCGCTGCTCCCAGGGCTAGTCCTACCATTGCAGGCTGCACCTTGAGGGGGTGCTGGAGACCTCCCGAGACACCACAGGGAGTGAGGCCTAGGCAGCAGCGAAGCCTCAGGAGCCGGGAGCTTGTCCTTCCAGGCAGTGCAAGGGTGGAGGTGGTACAGTCGGCTGCCTTGGGGACATGGAGACAAGGTGCCTACTGCCGCCATCACTGCTCCCACAGCCGCACCCGCTGCCCTCTCTGCCACCTTGCAGCCTGGGGCAGGCCTCCAATCCCTTGCTGGGCCAGGGCGGTGTCCGGAAAGGGGGCACATCGCTTCAAGTTCCCCGCTGCGCCCGGCGCTCTCGCTCACCTGGCTGACGACCCTGCCAGGTAGTGCCTCTGGGAATGGATTATCGCCCGGACCTGGCCGCGGCTGATGCGGAGTGGATCCTGGGGACGCAGCCTCAGGCCCCTCGCTGAGCCTCCGGCCTGGACGCAGGAACCTGGCCTCACAGCAGGGAGGGCGCAGCAGCCACAGTTGGCCAGGTCTGGGAAGCGGGTGCCACTCCCGCTTCCCAGCCAAGGCCTCTGAAGCTCGGCCACCGCTCCACTTTCATGTTTTGGGCCCGGACCCCGCCCTCTGAGCACAATAGCGGCACTGTCCTGGACCCAGCTCCGACTGGGGCCCCTGCGTGGCGGACCTTGCAGTTCCCCCGTTAGCGGGCGGCTGGGCCCGGCCAGGCCCCACACAGTAGTGGCTCTCAGGTCGGCAGTCCCCAGGACTGTTTGCCTCAGCATCCGCGCCAGAGGACC
>NW_016108195.1:339088-340875 GCF_001604975.1 Cebus imitator | reverse complement strand
GAGAGGGGACCCCACCTGCAAGGCAGGGAAACACGGGCAGGTACTCTGGACCAGGACCCCTGGGGGATTTGTTGCCTCTTTTCTCCAGGCCTCTGCACCCCCAGAGGGACAGAGACACACTAGGGCTCCAGAACACTGTCCCATGGGGGTAAGAAACCAGCCATGTTCTTGTTCAGACACACTTGAGAGAGCTTCAGTTATTTACCCCAGCAAGTAGAAGGCTAGGATTCAGGCTACATGCAGACATCTTTAGGGCCATCACGTGCAAAAGAGAGGCTTATTCTGGAAGGTGACAGGGGCCTTATGGGAATGGAGGGACTGTCCACCCAAAAACAATTCCCAAGGATGTGAGCAAGGGAGACAGAGAGAGGGAGAGCAGGCTGGGACATTCGGGCCACCACCAACACAGGTGTTGTGAGTCCTCTACCCCATAGCAAGCTCCAGCCCCCACCAGTGGTGGAGTGGGCCAGGGACCCCTGGGTCTTGGCCAGCTCAACACCTCTCTTGGTCTTAGCCAGCTCAGCCTCTCTCCCTCCCTGTGGCAGAGAAAGACAGCCAGGACTGCCTCGACATGTGGAGGGCTGCAGACCGCAGCTCTGGCTTGGTGGGCCTTTTGAGAGGTTTCCTGCAATACATTAGCAGTTGGGGTGGCGTCAGCAGTTGGGGTGGCAAGTGTGGGTGGCCCTAAGATGTCTTTGTGCTTGGGGAGGGGTCTCACCCACATGGATCTGGTGGCCCTGGGTCTGCTTCCTTGAAGATGAGAGAACCTGCCACCCCCAACAACGAATAGTCCCTGTGGCCTCCTTCCCCCCAGACTATGCCCTGGCCACCCCTGTCTTGGTGAGAAGTGGGATGCAGTGGAGCAGGCTTCCAGGTGTGTGGTTCTTGGGTTGGGCTGGCCCTGGATTTGGGTAGGGCAGGCAGTGACCTCCCTGGATGGTGTGAGGACCCTTCATACAACCATTTTAGGGACCAGAACCTTGAATATCATGGGGGATTTGCTGTCCTGCCTAGGGCAGAGCTGTCTCTGCTTAAGTTGGTAACACAAAGGAAGTCTCCCTAGACACCTGACCTGAGCCCTAAGCACCAGGATAGCCACCACCCCCAACAAGATGAGGCTCTAGCCAGCCTGGTTATGCTTCTCAGACCCACCTCCCCTCTGGACCACAGGCCTATTCACAGTTCCAAGTGGACAGGACTCAATGGCCAACTTTGGGTGAAGAAGGAACCTGGCCATTCAATCACAGTATGTGATTTAGAGCACAGGGACCCCAGCAGTCCACTCCACTGCTCTGGCTGAACTCCCACTTTACACCCCAATCTCCTTTGCCCAGCACCTTTGAGCCCTCATTGCTCACCCTTATGAAAGATAGTGTGAAAAAGCAATCTCATCCACTTAACGGTGGACATCAGCAGAGAGACTGAAAGCAAACTGAATGAAAGAGACCCAAGACCCTCTCCCTGTCTCCACTGTGCTCAGGGGTCCGACTTTCCCTGGAAGCCTCAGGAGAAGAGGGAACACCATGCATAGAGCAGGGACATGTGGACCATGTGCTTCTCCATTGCTTGGTGCTGACATTGAACTTTTTAAAAGAACTCTTGCATCAGCCCTGAGATGGCTAAGAACCCAGGAAAGTACATGCTAAGTACTGAGGGTCAGGCACTGGGGTCATGGAGGCTTGTGCACATGGGCGTGGATGCCCTTGGTCTCAGCCTCCTGAAGTTCTGGATGCTGGCAACTGAGGACAGAGGCTGGGCAGTAGCGCACTCCTGTGCCCTGGCAGGCT
>NW_016108195.1:332957-336864 GCF_001604975.1 Cebus imitator | reverse complement strand
ATGTGCAGTGAGAAGTTCTGCACAGAAGCAATTCAAGGAGGGTCCAGCAGCTGACTCAAGTACATCTGCATGGCATGCTCCTGTGATGAGCAGAACCTCACCATATGTCAGATTAGTGAGAGGATAGGTCCAGGTTCATAATAGGGGCTTCTGCCCCTCGGGATTATCTCCAAGGATGTGGTACCAATATCAGTAAGGGTGCTGAGGTGAGGGCTGGCTGAGCCCCTTTGAGGACATCTGCCAAGTGTCACTCACAAGGATGGTCATGTCCCCTTCATTCCTGGGAGCCTTTCCCTTTATGAGTCTAGACCAGTCCTGTTTTCTTGGAAGAGCCTCAGCCCCAGGTCTTGGAGAGGCAGGTGGATTTCCTGAGGCCTCTCTCCAGCCTAGCAGCCAGTTCACTCACCAGGCCTGCAAGGCCCCTGGAAACTACACAGTTAATGTCATCAGAAGAGAATCTCAAGCACCCATGCACCCAGAGGTAGGCAGGGATTCCCCTGAGAGAAACACATATTCAGACATTCCCAGACTGAAGATACAGAATTCCTGGTGCTGGCTGCACTGCCCGTGCTCCTGGGACAACTGCAGCCCCATATCCTGACCCATTGGCCAGAGAAAGTGGCTCATGGCCACTTTCAGAAACAACCCAAATCACGCTCCACCTGTCCCCACCCCCACCAACAAAGGATTTCTCACTTACATACAGAAACTTGAACAACAGAAACTCGAGAATTGACCAGGTGGGCTCTTGATGGAAGGATGGCTCTGCTATTTCCCCAGGACACCCCCGGTGGGAAGCTTGATAGGGATCTCGACCTATTTAGTTCACCACCCCCTGTATCAATATCCTAAAACTGGATAAAGGATATTAAAAAGGAACTCAATTCCTTCAGAGCGTATTCTGCAAAAGTTCCTGAGGGGACTGTCTTGGTGGTAATTAGTGGAAAATCTAACACAAGCTCAGCTGTGTCCATGGTGTGAGGCCTGAGTGTGCACTGAAAGCATTTCCAGACACCAACAAACAGCACTTGCCCTTTCTCGCTGGTCTCTCCATCCTGGATTTACTATAAAGTCACTAAGGACCTTGAGGCAGGTGAGGAACTGCTGGTGATGTGAAGGAAGTCATCCATCCTTTGGGCAGAGTGCCACCTGGTCTGGACAGGAAGACTCCTCCATACACAGGACCGTGGTACCTGGAAGCCCCCAGTCTGCCCAGAAGAAAAGCAGACACATTGGAGGGCCCATGGCCTCTCATCACCTCATGTCACCTAATGAGGGCCAGGCAACCTCCAGCAGATGGCCTCCTCAAGTTTCTGCAGACCCCAGGACGGCAGAAATTATCTCTGCATACACAAAGACTCAACCTAAAGGCTTCCTTGCCCCTTCCCTGGAGCCTAGGAGCTGCACCCAGAATTTAAAAAGGACTTTGGACAAGGGGTGAATTAATACCGGGTGGATTATGTCTTTGCAGTGTTAGAGTCGCAGGAAAGGTTTTAACTGTTATTAGTGTTGCCATTATTCTTATGTAGCAGCAGCAACAGCGGCCTTTACTTTCCTCAGCACTTAAAAACAAACACCAAGCCAGTTTTGCAGTTTCGAAGCATTTCTGGCTGCCTAGCGCTCTCTGTGAGGTGAGAAGTTTTTATTTCATTTAAGAGAGCAGATGATGGCATATGTATCTTTAAAAGCAATGTGCATCTGTAGCTAAAAATCCAAGAGAAATGTTAGGGGAAGTGTCATTTGGCAAGAGGGAAAGTTGAGGATCTGAGGCAGTCTCACAGTGGTGCAGTCACCCAGCTCTTCTGGACAGGGCTGTGGGAAGCCTTCCGAATTTCCCTTTCTCTCAATTTGTCAGTCCCTATCTGTAGAGTAGGAATGTGACAATCGGTGTCTCATTTACCTTACCCCATACCCAAGTTCAGCTGAGGGAATTCTTGAGAAAACTCCAGTGCCACACAGAGGAGCTTTTCTGAAATACAGCCTTATTTTCCTGCCTCCTTATTTTCCTTTCTAATGAAGCAATGTGTCCATTCCCCTGTGGCTTCCTGGAATGACTGACCATAAATGGCTTTGTGGGCAGCAAGGCACTGACCTGTTAAGTCCATGCCTGTCCTTCTGTGCAAAGGGCTATAGCTTTCTCATCTAACTGCTTTCCTTTAGGTGAGAACCCACAAGTGAGCAGGAATGCAAGCTCCCCTTCTTGTCATTTCTGAGCTGATGATTCCTGCTCATGCTGGAGCCTGGAGGGAGGTTGGGCTTTTCCTTCTTGCTTCTTTGACCTCCCCTTCAAAAACGCCAAGGCTTAATGATTAATACCATTCCCTGCAAGTTTCTCTAAGGAACCACTCTGATTTCATGGTGAAGGAATGGCCCTGGAATTAGAGAACTCCACCTTAATGTATCCTTACAGTCACTGAGCATGGCCCAGCTATCAGAGTCTTTCCTTGATGTAGTATCAGTTTATGTCACTGAGTTGTTCAAAAGGAAAGGACCACAGAAGGACAATTTTATAAGCCAGATTCTCTCTGCATACTCCTCTAAAGTATAGTTTTAATTAGGCCATTCAGAAAAGAAAAATACATTGTGGAGATTTGGGTAGCAGTGGAGTTCTCATTTTCCTTAAAACAATTGTTGAAAAGACCTATGAATCTTAGATAGCACACAATAATGCCAAAAGGCAAATCTCTTTAAGAAGAGTGCTTGACTATGGAATTTCGTTTGTACAATGAAATTTCTTTCTTCCAAAAGATTGTTTCAAAAACCTTGATTCCTGCTCCCCACCCCTTTTAAACCTGATATTAAATAACCTGCTTCTACATGTTTCTAATAGTGTATCAATCATTTGTGGGCTAATTGCTTTCCATACATGAGTCTAGCATTCAATATTTGACTTTTTCTACTCTTTCCTGTTAAGATCATGCTTCCCCAATAGCTGGCTCCTCCCTGCAAGTTAAACTCTGAATCACACAGAAAAAAATGTGATAATGTTTCTAAGATAATTATTATAAAAAATCTTTTGTTCCAACCCCAGTTAAATGCAGCTGGCCCCTTATCACCACAGGAACTTGGAGAAGGTTCTTGAGCTCTCTCGAGCCTTGAATCTGATACATTAGTATGTAGATGCCACATGATTGTGAATCCCTCATTTCTCCACGGCCATTAGGCACTGATTTATTTTTCTCTTACATTCCTGCTCTACCATTAAAGTTGCTTATGGGATTTCAGATAAGCAAGGGAGATGCAGATTTGACAAAAAAGAGGCAAGGCCACCACAGTATTGGCTTATTTGGTGTATGTAGAAGGTGAGCCCTGTACCCCAGCCACGCTCCCACCATATTTAGATGAAGAGCTCCATTTCCAATCACTACTTTTTGTGTGTGTGCTTTCATTAAGGAAAGAGGGTTTTACTGGAGACTGCATTCAGATAGAGAGGAAGACACAAAAAAATCTTGGGGCCAGTCTGCTGTGGGAGGGCAGAACCTCTCTCCTGCTGTCATGGGGCTGGACATGCCACCCCAGCTGCAGCTTTGTTGGGAATGTAAGACCAATTTTCACACAAGTGATTCAAACCGTAGGGAAGCCACTTTCACATGCATTCAAGGTTTTATTTTTTATTTTTTACACTTACAATGGAGAGGGTAAAGAATTCTTTTAATTAGAGCTTTTTGCTTTTGGAAGAAATTTTTAAAAATTACTTCCATTTCAATATGCTTCTCTTTTAAGAAAGCCTCATGATATACCGATAAGCAACTTCAGCAAAGTCTCAGGATACAAAATCAATGTGCACAAATCACACGCATTCCTATACATCAATAACAGACTTAAAGAGAGCCAAATCAAGAATGAACTACCATTCACAATTGCTACAAAGAGAATAAAATACCTAGAAATACAACAAACAAGGAAC
>NW_016108195.1:330194-331427 GCF_001604975.1 Cebus imitator | reverse complement strand
GGGAGGGACAGCGGGGGGTGGGGAGTTGGGGAGAGATAGCATGGGGAGAAATGCCAGATATAGGTATGGGGAGGAAGGCAGCACATCACACTGCCACATGTGTACCTATGCAACAATTTTGCATATTCTTCACATGTACCCAAAAACCTAAAATGCAATTTAAAAATAAATAAATAAAACACGTACACACAACACATATAACAGAGTCACACATGGACACAGACATATATGTATAACATGCATATGTGCATATATAACACATGTAGACATGTGAAGACAGAAACACATGTGCATTTACATACTCAAAGTATGCATTCACATGATCACACAAATGTGCACAAATGTACACATGCCCAAATGTACAGACATGCACAAACCACACATTTGCAAGTATGAAACTGTCAATGCATGCAAATATTCACACACGGAGGCACATAGAGAAACACGTGCACATTCACACAAACATTCACACTAAGCACATATGCACACTGAAACAAACATGGGTGTAAATGCACAAATGCACAGACAGGCACACAAAGGTGCACAAATATGGATTCAGAATGCTAAAGTAGTCACATTCATGCACACACATTGCATGTGCACACACAGCTGCATGCTCACACACAAGATGCACATGTGCTTTCACACACCTGTGAACACACAGTGTTCTTCGATTCATTTGGGAAAGAAAGAATGCAATAATCTCAGAGAAAAACCTCCCAGCTTAGAATTCCATGAGATCGGGAAGCCAAGGGTTTCTAGTGAGCAGGAGGCTTGCTAAAATCATTGTTTCCATCAGGCTGTGTTTAGGAAGCAAATTGTACTGTAGACAGAGACACATGCTGGAGGTGTGTGCACATTTGTGTTTGCATGTTTGGTATGTGTGTTTGTTTGTGTGTTCCGTGTTTTCTTCTTAGAAAAAAAAGAAAAGAAAAGAAAGACAATCTGGTGATTCACTGACATCCATTCACAGGGCTTTAGGAAAACAGCCAAGCCAGGGCCCCTGAGCCTTTGGATCCTGGAGTCTGGCAGGGCCTGAACTGCCCTCTCTTGTTGAGGGAAGATACTAGTACTCACCAGCCAGAGCCAGGCACTTCCATTTTCATCCCGGTCCAAGATTTCCTCTACTATGATTTTTACTTTTCTCAAACATCACACCAGTCCCTGTGCACAGGGCCCATCCCTGGCATGACCTCCTATCCATGCCCACCTCCAACCACCTCCAAAGGGTGG
>NW_016108195.1:326397-327384 GCF_001604975.1 Cebus imitator | reverse complement strand
TGCTTTCACACACCTGTGAACACACAGTGTTGTTCGATTCATTTGGGAAAGAAAGAATGCAATAATCTCAGAGAAAAACCTCCCAGCTTAGAATTCCATGAGATCGGGAAGCCAAGGGTTTCTAGTGAGCAGGAGGCTTGCTAAAATCATTGTTTCCATCAGGCTGTGTTTAGGAAGCAAATTGTACTATAGAGAGAGACACATGCTTGAGGTGTGTGCACATTTGTGTTTGCATGTTTGGTATGTGTGTCTGTGTGTGTGTTCCGTGTTTTCTTCTTAGAAAAAAAAAGAAAAGAAAAGAAAGACAATCTGGTGATTCACTGACATCCATTCACAGGGCTTTAGGAAAACAGCCAAGCCAGGGCCCCTGGGCCTTTGGATCCTGGAGTCTGGCAGGGCCTGAACTGCCCTCTCTTGTTGAGGGAAGATACTAGTACTCACCAACCAGAGCCAGGCACTTCCATTTTCATCCCGGTCCAAGATTTCCTCTACTAGGATTTTCGCTTTTCTCAAACATCACACCAGTCCCTGTGCACAGGGCCCATCCCTGGCATGACCTCCTATCCATGCCCACCTCCAAAGGTGGGCATGTACTGCCAGGAACTCCAAAGTCCAGGCTCCCCATGTTGGGGCTTCCTGAGAGCCCCAGGAACTCTCTGTATCATCCCAGAGACTGCCTTCTCCTGGAGTGCATGTGGGAGGGCCTGAGGCAGACAGGGGAGGCAGGAGAAAGCTAGGAATACTGTGAACTACTAGAGAGTGGGAGGCCCAGTTTGTATGGTCAGTGGCCTCCTCTCACCCCTGCTAGAACAGCCACAGAAGTGAAAAGAAAGGGCGGGCTGGCCCTAAGGCATGTCAACCCGTATCAACTGATGGAGTTGCAGACACTAGCAACACATGCCTTCACTTTTCTCATGCCTGACCCTGGGGAGCAGGCTCTACTTCTCCAGTGACTTCTGAAAACTTTGGCTCCCCAGCCAGCAACAT
>NW_016108195.1:322372-324855 GCF_001604975.1 Cebus imitator | reverse complement strand
CTGTCCCTCGTGGTGCTCTCCTGCTCCTGGAGTCACAGAGACAGGGGAATCTGGGAGATCTCTTTCTGGAGGCTCGGGGTAATCAGAGAAGGAGCATTATAGTCCTTGTAGGGGAGGAGGAGGTGGAGGATACAGCAAGTGTTGGAGGGTGTTCTAGGCATCAGTGCCTTGTTTCTGATACCCCTACTGGTGACAGGCAAGTTTAACATCACTACCCGATTTCTGGGCAGGGTTGTGCCTCCCTAGGATGCAGTTGGTTGGGAAAGCAGGACAAGGTTTGGGAAGTGGGGTCTTGACCTGGCCAGCATTTGTCTCTGAGATGCCTGCTTTGCCATACAAGGAAATGAGTGGGCAACCCTGAGAAAAATTCCATGTGAATAAAGCAAAAGCAGTGAGTGTGGGACATGCTGGAGGGGGGGCTGTGTCTCTGGGGAGGGTAGCAGGTTTACCAAAGTGTCCTTGATGCTGGGAAACAAGTTACAAATCTCAACCATCACTGGAGGAAACTGAGGCAGACAGAGACAGGCAACCTGCCAGGCCAAAGAGGAGTGAGTGGATGGTCCTGCACACCACATGCGTTTACAATGAGAGTTTTACATTGTGATTACATGAGAACAGTTGTGATCAACATCTGGAGAAGGTTCTAGAACTGTAAGAGGTACTTTACAGTTGTGAGAGGTACTTTGGCTTCAGAAAAAGCTGGGCTTTGGACAATGTTTAGGCAGGGCCCTGTCTGGCTGCCGTGGGGAGTTCCCTGCTGCCCTCCCCAGGACAGAAACATGCCAGTTACCCACATTCATCAACACACATGGGCAGAGGGCCTCATGCTAGGGGCTGGCACAGGGAAGGAGGGGAGCGGGCCAGCTTCACCACTGGGCTGGCTACCACTTCCTCCCCTATACCCACACTTGTCCTGTTGCTCTCCTGGGCATAACAGAGCCCTCTGCTGCTTCACCTGACCCTGTCCCCACCAGTCTGATCACTCATCCTCCTCTCCTGGGATTATCCTATGGCTTCCGTGACTCTTATTCCACAGTCAGTGGCTGGGCCCAAGTAACCATGTTCTGTGTGTTCTGAACTCAAATGCAAGCTCCCTTGGGAAGTGGGCAGAGAGTCTCAGCTTCTGCAAAAAGAGTGTTTGGAACCTGTTTATTCTAAAGGCAGGATCAATTATGTGATACAAAACAGCACAACACAAAGTGTTTTCACATATAGCTGACTAGTTTTTAGGGCTACGTATTTGTGTTTTCTAATGACAGCTCAATAGATTTGGAAACATCACTTCTTATAATGTACAAAAACATTTTTCAAACTTGTATCAAAACACAGGTACCATTCTTTGAGATAATACAGCATGTCACAAAACATTTTCACAGATAGCTTGTTTCTAGTTTTTAAAAGTTAATATTTGTATATTCCTGTAAGGGCTCATTAGATTCAGAAGCGTCACTTCTTAGATTCTACAAAAAGTGTGTTTCAAAGCTGTTTCATCAAAACACGTGTTACATTCTGTGACATAAAACAGCAGGTCACTTGAATGTCTTTTCATTACCCGAACTCACTCCTTACAGGTAGGCTCAATCTTTCTATTATGTGCTTTGCTGTTTCAGCAAAATCCAGGAAAAATGACTTGGTAGTAATCAGAATGTTATCCAACTATATATTGTTTACTTTATTGTAAATACTGGTGAACAGTGGTTAGTAAATTGTTTTATATTTCTTTATGCAAAAAAAAAAAAAACCCAGCAGGTGACAAAATATTTACACAGACTCCTTGTTCCTAGTTTTTAGGATTGGATATCTCTGTGTTTCTTGTTTGTATGTTTTTGTTTTGTTTTGTTTTTTCAGTGTAGTACTTTATTTTCTATTATATGAAATCAAAGCCAGGAAAAATACCAAGTTATTTTTAAAGGCAAATCTTTACTCCTTAAAGAAAAAATACAAACTCTGGTATTTTTAAGATAGATCGTTATATTTTACATAATATAAACAAAATCACTAATGCCTCTATATGTTTGGTTTTCTTAAACTACAATGAACCACAGACTGGGTGGAAAAATGCATTTACATTCTGGTGGCAAATAAACATGTTGGAAAAAACATGTAACACATAGCATGCCATTTTTTTCTTACTGTATACAAGCAGGAACTGATATAACCAAGCCTTAAGAGCTGCCACCTCCTCTTCCAGGTCCAAAGTAGCCGATTTCATAGGCCCCCCCCAGCACCTCCTCACTGGAATCCCCACAGATCCTCTGAAGCCTCCAATAGGCCCTCTGTACTCTCCCCCAGAGTTGTCCCTATAGCCACCTTGGGAAAGTCCTCTAAAGCCTCCACCAACAGCAGCACTATATCCTGCCCAAAAGGAGTTGAAGCTGCCACTGTAGCCTCTGGTACCATAGCCTCCACTGCTATAGCTACTGCCATAGCCTCGACCACCATAACTAGAACTTCCCCTTCTATATATGCTTCCTTTATCATAT
>NW_016108195.1:319625-321397 GCF_001604975.1 Cebus imitator | reverse complement strand
TTGTATCAAAACACAGGTACCATTCTTTGAGATAATACAGCATGTCACAAAGCATTTTCACAGATAGCTTGTTTCTAGTTTTTAAAAATTAATATTTGTATATTTGTATATTCCTGTAAGGGCTCATTAGATTCAGAAACGTCACTTCTTAGATTCTACAAAAAGTGTGTTTCAAAGCTGTTTCATCAAAACACGTGTTACATTCTGTGACATAAAACAGCAGGTCACTTGAATGTCTTTTCATTACCCAAACTCACTCCTTACAGGTAGGCTCAATCTTTCCATTATGTGCTTTGCTGTTTCAGTAAAATCCAGGAAAAATGACTTGGTAGTAATCAGAATGTTATCCAACTATATATTGTTTACTTTATTGTAAATACTGGTGAACAGTGGTTAGTAAATTGTTTTATATTTCTTTATGCAAAAAAAAAAAAAACCCAGCAGGTTACAAAATATTTACACAGACTCCTTGTTCCTAGTTTTTAGGATTGGATATCTCTGTGTTTCTTGTTTGTGTGTTTTTGTTTTGTTTTGTTTTTTCAGTGTAGTACTTTATTTTCTATTATATGAAATCAAAGCCAGGAAAAATACCAAGTTATTTTTAAAGGCAAATCTTTACTCCTTAAAGAAAAAATACAAACTTTGGTATTTTTAAGATAGATCATTATATTTTACATAATATAAACAAAATCACTAATGCCTCTATATGTTTGGTTTTCTTAAACTACAATGAACCACAGACTGGGTGGAAAAATGCATTTACATTCTGGTGGCAAATAAACATGTTGGAAAAAACATGTAACACATAGCATGCCATTTTTTTCTTACTGTATACAAGCAGGAACTGATATAACCAAGCCTTAATAGCTGCCACCTCCTCTTCCAGGTCCAAAGTAGCCGATTTCATAGGCCCCCCTAGCACATCCTCACTGGAATCCCCCCAGATCCTCTGAAACCTCCAATAGGCCCTCTGTACTCTCCTCCAGAGTTGCCCCTATAGCCACCTTGGGAAAGTCCTCTAAAGCCTCCACCAACAGCAGCACTATATCCTGCCCAAAAGGAGTTGAAGCTGCCACTGTAGCCTCTGGTACCATAGCCTCCACTGCTATAGCTACTGCCATAGCCTCGACCACCATAACTAGAACTTCCCCTTCTATATATGCTTCCTTTATCATATCGGGCCATCTTGGGAGGATGTGGACCATCTCCATACCATGTACTGCCAATCATAAGGTTGACACCAGCAGCTGAGGGCCTAGAGGTTTGACGGATCATGTTCAGCACACGTTCATTTACAGGATCCAACTGGCTGATGATAGCAGGTTGTTAGGTTACTTCAACAACCAGGGCCTCCGTGGCTGCCCAGAGACCAGTGATGCAGGCAACAGCTTCATGAGATATTTGTAATTTAATCCAGTCATCTACAAGTACAATCTGCCCATCAGATTGGACTTTCTTGGAGGCAAAGAGAAGCAACTGCAAGGCAATGACTAAAGTCATGCCTTTAGCAGAGATTGCTTGAGTTTCAATCTTTTCACCAAACACAAAGAAGGGAGATGGGTACTTCATGTCTTGGCTACAAAAGGGCAATTAACCAATGATTTGTGGATGAGTGCATTATGCCCTTCAGTGGTGAGAATATTTCTCTTTTCCTTATGATAGCAAACATTGGAGTACACACCAAAGGCCAGGAGAGAAACAACAACATCCAAATTATTATGTGGCCCATCTTATGAGACCAGCATCATCCTGATACCAAAACCTGGCAGAGA
>NW_016108195.1:313952-318635 GCF_001604975.1 Cebus imitator | reverse complement strand
AGCAGCATCAGAAAATAAAGAACAAGAAGGTAATAATGAGAAGAAAAAACAGATGAAGAAAGAAAAGCAGTTGAGTGAATAAAAAGGCCTATTATGATACCTTTTCCCCCTCCCTGATTCATTAAATTTGAAAAAGTCCAAGACTATCACAACAACAAAGAAATGCAAAAAGATACAAAAAAGTCACTCCCTAAATTTTATTAAGGTCACTCCTGGCCCAGTCAGGCACCAACAGGAGGAGGACACCCTTCAAAGACTGTAGGAGAAGGGGGAGGACTTCTCCTTGCCATGGCTGTGCCTCCACTGCTGCCACCAAAGTCTGCAGTAGAGCACCCACAGCTTCCTACCCATTCCAAGCTAAGGCAGCCCTTCATGGATCCTACACCCCGCCCCTTACTGGCCCACAGACCTGCTGCTGCTTCCTGCTTCTCTGGTTGAGCTTCAATCTTTATCACCACCACCAGCCGCAGCGAGGCAAGCCACAGTGCCATGCCATTTGTAGGCTCCAGCCTCCAGCAAGCAGCAGGTGGCTCCTGGTTCTCCTCGTCTTCAACCCAGGCACAAAGCAGCTGGGTGGGCAAAACCAGAAAAGTGTAGAACAGAATTCAGGGAGTGGTAGCATTAGAGCCTCACATCGCCATGCTGGCCACTAGGTGGCTGGAGCCAGCTTCCCGAAAGCACTCACACCCACCCTCCAAAGTCCAGTCTCTCCTTTTGACCCAAGACGGGCACAAACTGGATCCTGGGGTGGGGACTGGAGACACCACCGTGCCCAACTTCCTGCACAGGAACTGCTGGGCCCACTGGAGGGGTGAGGAGCAGGAGTAGCAAAAACTCTGGCCTAGCCAACACCCCCCAACCAAGTGCAGATTCCCGTTCCTGATTCCTCCACACACAGGGCCCTGTCCACCAGTGGTGCCTGCTACTTCTTGCTTGGGAGTCCCAGGAATCTATGCAACACAGCAAGAGGGCACAGACCAGGGAACCACAGTCAATTTGGGGGCCCTTCCATACTTAGGATTCCCATGAAAATGCCGTGCTCCAGGGCACTCAAGCACCAACAGGAAGAGATCACATTCTAGAGTTCAGAATCTGGGGAGAGGAGGACAGCTCCTTCCTTAGAGGCCACCACTGTTGCTGCCACCTCCACTGCCCACCACCAGCAGTGAAGCCACATATAGTGCCCACAACCCATCCCTGCTGCTTGCATTGCACCCCTTACTATGAGCAGTGAAGCCCTGGATAGTGCCCCCAACCAGACTCCCACTGTGGGCAATAATGCCCTGGATAGTGTGCCCAAACCACCTGCCTGCTGCAGGCATTGTAACTCCTGATAGTGCCCGTAACCAGAGCCCCACTGCCAGCATTGTAGCTCCCACATTGCCTCCAACTCCCTCTATTCACGGGCGGTTTAGCCCCCAATGCCACATCCAACTCGACTGCCAACTGTGGGCCTTTCAAACCCAGATAGTGCACCCGACCCGCCCCCACATCTGCAGGCGGTGTAGCTCTCCATAGCATACCCACCCCACACCATGCTGCGGGCAGTGCAGGAGCTGATATCGCCCCTAACCTGCTGCCTGCCAGCACCAGTGAAGCCCTGAATAGGGCCACATATCACACAGAGGCAGATAGTGTATCCCCATATCACACAGCAGCAGATAGTGTATCCCCATATCGCACAGAGACAGGCAGTGTATCCCCATATCACACAGAGACAGGCAGTGTATCCCCATACCGCGCCGAACTGTCTCCCCAGCCGCCGCAGTGCAGCCCTGGATACCCCACCTACCCCACTGCCTTTCCACCATTCTGGTCATGCTGCAGTCTCCNAGAGAAGTACTTATTTTTAACTAAGCTTTGGTTGTTGTTTCCTAAGGCCATTGATTTGCTTGGGATAAAGAAAATGAGGATAAGGAGCAGAAAGAAGAATAGAAGCAAGAAATAGAAGCAGCAGCATCAGAAAATAAAGAACAAGAAGGTAATGATGAGAAGAAGAAAAAACAGATGAAGAAAGAAAAGCAGTTGAGTGAATAAAAAGGCCTATTATGATACCTTTTCCCCCTCCCTGATTCATTAAATTTGAAAAAGTCCAAGACTATCACAACAACAAAGAAATGCAAAAAGATACAAAAAAGTCACTCCCTAAATTTTATTAAGGTCACTCCTGGCCCAGTCAGGCACCAACAGGAGGAGGACACCCTTCAAAGACTGTAGGAGAAGGGGGAGGACTTCTCCTTGCCATGGCTGTGCCTCCACTGCTGCCACCAAAGTCTGCAGTAGAGCACCCACAGCTTCCTACCCATTCCAAGCTAAGGCAGCCCTTCATGGATCCTACACCCCGCCCCTTACTGGCCCACAGACCTGCTGCTGCTTCCTGCTTCTCTGGTTGAGCTTCAATCTTTATCACCACCACCAGCCGCAGCGAGGCAAGCCACAGTGCCATGCCATTTGTAGGCTCCAGCCTCCAGCAAGCAGCAGGTGGCTCCTGGTTCTCCTCGTCTTCAACCCAGGCACAAAGCAGCTGGGTGGGCAAAACCAGAAAAGTGTAGAACAGAATTCAGGGAGTGGTAGCATTAGAGCCTCACATCGCCATGCTGGCCACTAGGTGGCTGGAGCCAGCTTCCCGAAAGCACTCACACCCACCCTCCAAAGTCCAGTCTCTCCTTTTGACCCAAGACGGGCACAAACTGGATCCTGGGGTGGGGACTGGAGACACCACCGTGCCCAACTTCCTGCACAGGAACTGCTGGGCCCACTGGAGGGGTGAGGAGCAGGAGTAGCAAAAACTCTGGCCTAGCCAACACCCCCCAACCAAGTGCAGATTCCCGTTCCTGATTCCTCCACACACAGGGCCCTGTCCACCAGTGGTGCCTGCTACTTCTTGCTTGGGAGTCCCAGGAATCTATGCAACACAGCAAGAGGGCACAGACCAGGGAACCACAGTCAATTTGGGGGCCCTTCCATACTTAGGATTCCCATGAAAATGCCGTGCTCCAGGGCACTCAAGCACCAACAGGAAGAGATCACATTCTAGAGTTCAGAATCTGGGGAGAGGAGGACAGCCCCTTCCTTAGAGGCCACCACTGTGGCTGCCACCTCCACTGCCCACCACCAGCAGTGAAGCCACAGATAGCGCCCACAACCCATCCTTGCTGCTTGCATTGCACCCCTTACGATGAGCAGTGAAGCCCTGGATAGTGCCCCCAACCAGACTCCCACTGTGGGCAGTAATGCCCTGGATAGTGTACCCAAACCACCTGCCTGCTGCAGGCATTTTAACTTCTGACAGTGCACGTAATCAGAGCCCCACTGCCAGCATTGTAGCTCCCACAGTGCCTCCAACTCCCTCTATTCACGGGCGGTTTAGCCCCCAATGCCACATCCAACTCAACTGCCAACTGTGGGCCTTTCAAACCCAGATAGCGCACCCAATCCGCCCCCACATCTGCAGGCAGTGTAGCTCTCCATAGCATACCCACCCCACGCCATGCTGTGGGCAGTGCAGGAGCTGATATCGCCCCTAACCTGCTGCCTGCCAGCACCAGTGAAGCCCTGAATAGGGCCACACATCACACAGTGGCAGATAGTGTATCCCCATATCACACAGAGACAGGCAGTGTATCCCCCATACCACGCCGAACTGTCTCCCCAGCCGCCACAGTGCAACCCTGGATACCCCACCTACCCCACTGCCTTTCCACCATTCTGGTCATGCTGCAGTCTCCGTCATCACCACCACCACCAACAGCGAGATGAGCTGCAGTTCCACAGGCTCCAGCCTCCAGCTTGTGGCAGGTCCTTCCCCATTCTCCTCCTCCTCTAAGCTGGGCATGAAGCAGAAGCTTGGCAAGGCAAAATGGAGCCTGGATTGAGCAGACTCCCATCACCATGCTTTATATATTGATTGGATGAGAGTAAGTCTTAGGATAACCATCAAACATGATAATAAAGTCCAATCAGAGTAGGCCTAGAGATTTTTCTTCCATCCAATCAGAACATGCAATCCATAAACAGCATTTTAATAACTTCCATATATAAAGCATGCTGATGGGGAGTCACGCCATTCCCAGTTGTTCTGTACCTGCCCACCCAGCAGCTCCACGTCTGGCTTAGAGGAGGAGCAGGAGAAGGGGGAGCCACCTGTGACATGCCGGAGGCTGGAAGCTGTGGAACCGTGGCTCACGTCACCTGCAGTTGGTGGTGGCGATGGAGACTGCAGCAAGGCCAGAGGGGTAGGAAGGGGAAAACGGTTGCGAGGTAGATGGATGGGGAAAAGACGATGGTGAGTGAGCAGAAGAAAGCATTACTGACTCTCAGAAGACACTTGGGAAAACACGGTGGGAAAAAAGTTTTTCAATAGATTATGGGGGAAAAGAGGGTGGTAAGGAGGAGGGGGAAAATGGGGTGGTGAGCAGGAAGGAGAGAAGGTTTGGGAAAAAAGATGGGGAAAAATGGTGGATAAAAAGTTTTTGGGTAGATGAAAGCAGTAAAGAGGTTGGCGATGGCGGGGGAAACGGGACCAACAGGAGGGAGAGAAAGTTTGCAAGAAGATGGTAGGGAAAAAACGTGGTGGGGAGAAAAAGATGGTGGGTAAATAAAAGACAGTGGGTAAAAAGGTTTTTGGTAGAGGGGAAAAAGAAGGTGGCAATTGAGAAGATAAAACGGAGTTTGCAGATGGCG
>NW_016108195.1:309301-311778 GCF_001604975.1 Cebus imitator | reverse complement strand
CCAAGGCATTCTCATGTCTCAGTCTCCTGAGTAGCTGGGACTACAGGCACACATCACAACATCTGGCTTATTTTCATATTTTTTTTGATAGAGATGGAGTTTCACCATATTGGCCAGGCTAGTCTCAAACCCCTGACTTCATGTGATCCACCTGCCTCAGGCTCCCAAAGTGCTGGGATTACAGGTTTGAGCCATGGTGCCTGGCGATCAATTTTCAAGTGTTTTGTTGAGAATGTTTTTGCATTTGTGTTCATCAGAGATTGTTGCTTGAGTTTTTTTTTTCCCCTGTTATGTCCTGATCTGTGGGTTTTTTGTTGTTGTTGTTTTGTTTTGTTTTTCCAGGGTAATGGTGGCCTCATAGAACAAGTTTGAAAGTATTAATTTCTATTCATTTTGGGTGGAAATATTTTGAGTAAAATTTATATTTGCTCTGTTAAAAATGATTGGTAGAATTCAACAGCAAAACCGTGATTCTTGTCTTTTTCATTGTTGGGAGATTTTGTATTACTGCTTTAATTGCATTACTCATATTGGTCAGTTCAGGGATTTTTATTTATTTATTTATTTATTTATTATTCTATATTGGGAATTTGTTATGTGTCAAGAAGTTTATTCATTTATCCTAGATTTTTCAATTTGTTTTTATATAAATGTTTTTTGTAATCTCTTATGATACTTGGTATGTCTGTATTATCAACTGCAATGTCTCCTTTTTTATCTCCATTTTCTTTCTGTTTTTCTTAGTCTAGTTAAAGTTTGTCAATTTTCGTTTTTATTTAAAAAAAGCTTAGCTGTTTGGCACACTGACTCTTTGTATTTTTTTTTTAGTTTTTGTTTTAAAATTTCTTCTCTTATCATTATACTTCATTTCTACTAATTTTAGCATTTGTTTTTTTGTTTGTTTGTTTGTTCTCATTATTTGAAGTGTATCATCATCATCAGTTTGGCTATTTGAGATCTTTCTACTTTTCTGATGTAGGCATTTATGCTATACACTTTTTCTCTTGCAGCTGTTTTTGTTTCATCTCCCAGACTCTTATGTTGTGTTTCTATTGTTGTTTCTATAAAATTTTAATTTCCTTTTTATTTTTTTATTTACTTATTTTTTGTTCATGAGTGTGTATTTTAACTTCCATTTATTTGTATAGTTTTCAAAGTTCTTCCTGTTATTAATTTCTAGTACTATTCCACTGTGGACAGAAAAGATACTTGTTATGATTTCAGTTTTGAAAAATGTGTTGTCACTTGTTTTTTGACTGAACACAGTCTATCCTGGAGAATCATCCATGTGCTACTTAGTAGAATGTGCATTGTGCAGTTGTTGAGTGGAAAGCTGTGTAAATGTCTGTTAGGTTCATTCCATATACAGTACAGTTTAACTGATTTTTTTTGGGGGGGGTCTGGATGATCTGTCCATTGACGATAGTAGATTGTTGATTATACTGTAGTGTTGAAGTACTTTATTATTGTATTGCTATCAGACTCTCCTTTAAGACCTGTAAATATTTGCTGCTATATTTAGGTGCTTGAGTGTTGGTTGCATATGCACTTACAATCATTATATACTGCAGTGTTGACTTCTTTCTAATTATATAATTATCTTTCTATTTTTTATTTGTTGGACTTAAAATCTATTTTATCTGATATAAGTATAGCTACTCCTGCTTTTTTGTTTCCACTTCTATGGGTTATGTTATCATCCCTTTGTTTTCAGTCTGTGCATGTTTTTATAGGTGAACTGAGTTTCTTAGGGAGTGTATAGTTAAGTCTTACCTTTAATCCATTCAGCTACTCTGCCTTAATTGAAGAATTTAATTCATTTATATTCAAAGTCATTACTAACAGGTAAAAATATACTACTGCCATTTTTTACCTGTTTTATGGTTGTTTTGCTATTCTTTTATCTTTTCGTCCTTCTCTCTTCCTTCCTCTCTTTGTCTTTGCTCTCTTTCTTCCTTCCTTTTCCTTCTCTTTCAATTCCTTTCTGTCTTTATTTGTAGTTTGGCAATTTTCTCTGGTAAGATGTTTTAATTCCTTGCTTTTTATTTTTAGGGTGTCTATTATTGGTGTTTGTTTTCTGGTTATCATGGGGCTAAACAACATAATTGTAACAAACTATTTTAAACTGAATAAAATTTAACTTTGATTGCAAAGAACAAATATAGAGAAATAAAAAAAACTAAAAACATTTGCCCTGTAACTATATCCCCACAACACACACACACACACACACACACACACACACACACACACACTTTGACATTTGGATATCTTTCAATATCTTTTTATATTGCCTATCTCTTTAAAAATTGTTGGGTTATTATTTAGTAATTTTGTATTTTACCCTTCTTATTAGAGATATAGGTTGCCTATTCCCCACAACTACAATATTATTTTAAATTTATTTATATACTTACTTTTATTAATAAAATTTACACATTCAGATGTTTTCTTATTATATGTTTGCATTATTTTCT
>NW_016108195.1:305615-308714 GCF_001604975.1 Cebus imitator | reverse complement strand
CTTTCCCCATGTGAGGGAGGCCCTCAGTGTGTTAAATTTTTGCTAATAACTCTGCTTCCTGACAGGTGGAAGGTCTTCTGTATGTTGTTTGATTCACTTATCCTGCTATTTATAGTATCCTTTCTGTCCTTGACATTTGTAGTTTCATTATTATATGCCTTAGCCTAGTCTTATTTGGCTTGAGTCTACTTGATGATCTTTGGTCTTTATGTATGTGGATATTTATATATTTCTTTTGAATTGAAAAGCTTTCTGTTATGATCTATTTGAATAAGCTTTTGACTACTTCTCTTGTTTCTCTTGAGGACCAACAATTCTTACCTTTGCTTTTCTGATGCAATCCCATAGATCTTCTATGCTTTTTTTATTCTTTTCTTTTTTATCCTATTGTGTATTTCAAATGGCCTGTCAGCTCACTGATTATTTCTTCTGTTTGATCAGTTCTGCTGTTGAGGTCTTCTCATGAATTTTTCAGTTCATCCATTGTATTTTTCAGCTTTGAGCCTTCTGTGGTCTTTTAAGATTATTTCAATCTCCTTGTTAAGTTTCTTTGATAAATTTCTGAATTACTTCTGTGTATTTTTTTTTTAGTTTAATTTAGTTTCCTCAAAACAGTTATTTTTACTTCCTTTGTGACGAGTTTTACATGTTTATCTCTCCTGGGTTAGTCACTGGTGACTTACTTATTGCTTGGTGAGGTCATATTTCCCTGAATGTTCTTAATGCTTTTGGGCCTGTGTTCATGCCTGGAAATTGAATAAGTGGGTATTTTTTCCAGTCTTTGCAGACTGGTCTTGTTTATTCCTGTTATTCTTTAGACAATCTTCCAGAAATGCTAATGTTACTGACTGGTTGAATTCCCCAAGCCTGTGGTCACTGCAGCTGTTTCAGCACCAGGGCATCCTAAGCTCAGGTTCACTGTGACTCTTGGAGACTGAGGTTCAGGCTAGAAGGTTCCAGGTCCCACTCAGGGTCTGTGGGAGAATTGGTGGGTTATCACTAAAGGCTTTGAGCAGCTTCCTGGAGAGGCTGCTAGGGAGAAACATTGCAATCAGGAAACAGACCCTTCAGCAGGGACCAGGCACAGAGTGACAATGTGTAGTTAGCTCAATGTTGGAAGCATGGATAGACCTACATTTAAAGTGCAGCCACCATTTGCAGCTTGCTGATTGTGAGCACATTGTAGAACATCTCTGTGCCTGTTTTCTAATCTGAAAAATGGGGCTAGTGAGAACTGCTTCCCTTTTCAATCACATAAAATAAAGCATGCAGAGGAGTTAACTCAGCGCCACTGAGTACTCAGAAAACCAGAGAGAGATCAGCTTGCCCAAGTAGGTGGCAAAGAGTGGGGATATTGGGTGAGGCTGGGGCAGGAAGTAGGTCAGCCTGCCAGAGTCCCAAAACAAGTAAAGGGCAAGAGTGAGCTCCTCATTCTGAATTCTCAAGGGACACAGGCATGCAGGGGCTGTGGGGCAAAACATCAGGGCTGCTTTTGTTCCCCTGGTTCTCTCTATATTTGATGTGGTCCCAGGGCTCTCTCCTTGTGTTTCCTCTCCGTCCTACTTTCATCCTGGCTTCCCTCCCAGGAATTATTCTGTGGTCCTGGTCCGGTAACTCTCTAGGTGGCTGTAGGCCTATTAATAACTCCTCTGAAATCCAGTCCACCATTTGTGCAGGCCTCCGAGGTTAGCCAGAAACCTCATCCTCCTGGGACTTAAGAGGGGGGCTGAAGGGAGCTAACAGTGCAATGGTGGCTTTCTCTGGGGCTGCAACTCCAGGGCCCACCCTGGCAGGTATCTGCTGAACTTGTGCTTTCTTTTGAGTCTCTGGGGTTCTCTGGTGTAATTTGCCTCCACAGATAGGCTGAGTCACAGGTGGGTGCCCTAAACAGTCACAGAAATGGGTCCCCCTGAGGGTGGAGCTGTCTTCTACCCTCAGTGTCCCAGGATACCCCACACCTGTTCCTGTCTATTCTGGCTCTCATATCCCATGGGGAAGTTATGTAGAAATTGCTGGATACAAAAGGGCTAAAAGCAAGCCATAAGAAATGTATTTACACAGCACAGTAGTTTTCAGTCATTACTATACATTTGAATCAGTAAATGAACTTTTCAAAAATGTCTATACCCTGTGTCATCTTGCAAAGATTTGGATTTGATGGTGTGGGAGACAGGCATGTCACTCATGTCAGGAGAGGTGGGGCATAGCTGCTTGCTGGAAGGGGATTGGAAAGTATTGGCTTACCAGCTGCCACCTCTACCAGTCACTGCTGAATCCAGGCAATCTTCATTTGGCATCTGGGTCTCGGAAGGCTGTGGTAAATGGGCGTTTGGCTGCCAGAGCTGGCATTTTTGCAGCCTCTTTGGGACTCTCATATGGGAGGGCTTCCCTGAGTTGCTTTAGCAAACATTTTCCCCTCAGTCTGCCTCCTGCTTTAGAGCAGAGCCTTTCTATGGATATCTGGCTGGACTCCCTGGCATCCAGCTTGTCCTGTTATGTCTGGGTATAAGGATGTGTAGAGGTGAGCTCAGTTGAGTGAGTTAGAGTGAAGCATGCCAATCCCTGGAAGTGATGAGAGGCTGCCTTTATCAGTCTCCAAGGGAGCCTGGGACAGGGTCAGGCAAGGCCACAGGGAGGGGCTGACTTGGGCCTTGTGGAGCTGCAGGCTCTGTCAGGTAAATGGGTGCAGGGAATGGCATGCCAGAAAGAGGGAATAGGAAGAGCAAAGTTATGGAGGTGGGGCCTCTGCGGCCCTTTGGGAATGAAAGCCCTGTGGTTCAGTTCTGCTGGAATAAGAGGTGTGCATAGTGGAGGGGCGATGGGGAATGTGGCTGGACTTGGAAGCAGAAGGTGTGAAATCATTTTGTATTTGGGGTTGGCCTTTGGACTTTATCCTGGAGATACGGGGATTGGGCTGGGCAGGCTTCTTGCCAAGGACTGAGGCTTCTGATGATGAGGGCATAGCAAGCCCTGGGGTGAACCTCACCTCTCAGAACCAGAACTGGGGTGGGGTTTCCAGAAAGAGGGGACCCTTTCACAGCTCCTCCTCCATATAGCCTTCCCTTGATTTTTGACACAGAGGACCCACTCTGACCTGTG
>NW_016108195.1:302457-304432 GCF_001604975.1 Cebus imitator | reverse complement strand
GACTTGACCTAAAAACAATGCTCCTCAAAGATGGACAGTGACTGTGCCACATACTTGAGAGAATACCCCCATCTGGCTCCATGTGGCAGATTGCGGGCATGACTTGGAAGCAGCCAAGGGGTCTGGGGACGCCCAAGGTAGGGGGGCATCAGGCAGGGGTGGAAGTGGCTTTGGGCATGTAGTGGGTGCAGGGGCTGTGGTTTTATGTCAAGATCCTACCCTGGATCTGGGGACAGACACTGACCTGGTTTGGCAACCCTGGGACAAATCAGGTTATTATTGCTATGTAACCCCTCATGGTCTTCTCCAAGGGTGGGTTCAGGCCTCTGTCACTGGGGGTGTGGCTGGGGATGGGCCATGGGATATCCTGGGTGAGTCCCTTCCTCAGCTCATGTGCCTGCTGTAATAAATGACTCTCCAATGTTGTCCCTGTGGTTACAGGGACAGTCACTGGCATGCAATGACATGCTGCTTCTTGTAGGAGCACTGATTAGCACTTCCCCTGAGCTGGGTTATGTTCATTACCACGCCCTGAGGCCACTGAGCATCACCTGCTTGCCAGTGCTCATCTGCCCTCAATGCTGACACCTTGGGTAAAACATGTCTTCTCTTTTAAACTAAGATGAGTCTCACAGTCTCAACACTGAGAACACAAGCTCCCCTCCAGCAAAGGTTTGTTTAATCTTATACAATGATGAAGCGATGATTTCTCTCTTTGCACTGGTTAGGAAACTCAAAGCTTATCTTTTGCAAGTGTCTTCAGCCTTCTGCAGGCTTTTTGTGTGAGTTTCCTTCCTGGCTTCCTGCATTCCTCTTATATGCCTGATTCTGCTGTTGGGTGAAGAATCAAGGTGGGCCTCCAATTTAAGTGCTCCAGGACTTTAAGAAAAGTCAGTGGTGCTGGAGCGTCCTGGACACTACAGCCGTCAGGTGGGGAGGGGTGAGGGTGGGCAGGAGCTTAGGTGGAAAGAGAAGGACAAGGGCAGCAAGGCCAGAAGCGGAAGGGCTCCAGACCTGGAACAGGGTTTCCAGGCTGAGGAAAGAGAGAATGCAGTGCAGCTCGGTAGAGGGTCCCAACCAGAGCAGAGAAAGAGGCATATGTCTGGAGGGTTAAACAAGAGCAGCTTCTTCCAGAAGGAGGCAGAGAATAGGGAGATGGTCCAGGAAGAGGAAGGGGAAAAGGCAGAGGGAAGAACTGGTGTTCAGTGAGCAGACTCCTCCTGTCTTGGCCTGTTTTCCTGGGGAGATGCCCTAGGGAGGCTGTGAGCCTGTCTCTCTGGGTGACTTTGTCACTGGGTGCTAGAATTTCCCCCACCCCACACTGAGAAGCTGGGGGAAGTGTCAGCTTATAAGAGAGATGAGAAGTAAAATGGTTCAGAATTTCTGATTGACAAAGATGACATTTATTAACTGTTTATTGGGAGAAGGGAGAAGGGCTGGTTGTCCTGTGATGACAGGGGAGACCTGCCCTGGGATCCTCAGCTCCAGGCCCTTGTGGATGGGGGAGAGCCGGGGACCTATGAATATGCTTCAGAGGCCATTGCCTTCTCCAAGATGCTCCCTTCATGTGTGACCTGACAGCTGTAGCTGCTGTGGGACCTCCACTGGTCAGGCATCAGGCTCAGGGAGCTGCTGGCCATATACTTGTTGTTGCTCTATTTGGAGGGCTTTGTGATCTACAGACCTTGGGTGACAGTGGTGCCATCTACCTTCACAGGCCACCATCATGTTGCCCAGGTGGCAGTCACTCATCAAACACAGTGTGGGCTGCTTGGTTTTGAGCTTCTCAGAGGAAGGTGGGAAGACAGCGACCAAAGGGGCAGCCTTGGGCTGACAAGTGTGGACAGAGAAGGGGGTGAGAGATGGCAGAGGAGAATCAGAGTGGTGTGTAGCCCCCCATATAGTCTCTGTGAGGGTTGACTATGTGGCTGTTTGGTCCACCCAGGGGACTTTCTTTCCCTCCTCTCTCTTCTTT
>NW_016108195.1:299474-300836 GCF_001604975.1 Cebus imitator | reverse complement strand
CCTACTGACCATGTCCAGTGGGCTACCCAAGAGGAGCCTCAAACTAATCACATCCAGAGGAGACTGACCACCTTCTTCCAACCCAGCTCTTTTTCTGTCTTCACCTCATTGCAATGACCATGGTTGCTCTCAGCATCCCTGGCTAGAAACATGGAGTTATTCCAGACACAGTCACCTTGCCTCCTTCACTGAAAGGCTTCTGTGTCCTTAGATGTGGCATCTAAATATCTTTTAAAGCTAAAAGAAGGCTCAACATAATGTAGAAACTACAAAACCACTTTCAAAGAGTCTTAAACCAGAATAAGCTCAGAGTTTGCCTTTGCTGATTTTATTCTTAAACTCTCCTTGGTGCAAGGATATGGCACTGAGTTGGGGCTTACTGGGTGCAAGTGTCTTTGCTAGAGGTTGGCCACAGCTTTTCTACCTTAGAAGTGGTCCAAGAAGTAGTGGTTGGTTTGGTGATGCAAATATAAGGTTTTTTTGTTTACTTTCAAAAAACTTTTATTCTTTTAGAATTATGAGAATATAATGTGAAAAATTAAGCACTATGTAAGTACCCTTAAGAGTATAATATTTATTTCTCTGTCCATCCCCTGCTGTGTAAAGCCCCATTACATTTTATGTATTTTGTTGAAATATACATAACTAATATAAAACTTTCCACTTTAAACATTCTTAAGTGTATAATACAGTGGTGCTAAGCACATTCACATTGTTGTCCAACCATCACCACCATTCATCTCCAGAGCTTTTTCAGCTTTCCAAACAGAAACTCTAGACCCATTAAGGAAAACCTCCCTATTCTTCCCTCTACCCTCTGCCCGGTAACCTTTACTGTAATTTTTGTCTGTGGTATTTCATATAAGTGGAATCATAGGACATGTTGTATTTGTTTTTCTTTTTGTATCTGGCTTATTTCACACAGAAAATTCATGTTGTAGAACACTTTTGAAATTAATTTTTGATTAACAATTGCAACCTATTAAGACCTATTAAAAAGTAATACAAGCTAGGCATGGAGGCACATGCCTATAGTTTGGTTACTTGGGAGGATAAGAAGGAAGTATCATTTGAACCCAGGATTTCAAGGCCAGCCTTGGCAACATAGTGAGACCCTGCATCTCAAAGAATAAATAAACAAATAAAAACTAAACACCAAAAGTAATACCAAATCTATTTCTCAAAAGCAAATAATAAAACAACTCTTAATAAGCTCTGAATAGAATTATTTACATGATAGGTGATATTTACCAGAGCTCTACAGCAATAATCAGTCTTTACAGTGAAATATTACATGCATTCTCATTGAAGTCTGAAAACAAGGCCAGGCATTCTTTTTTTTTTTTTTAATTAATTAATTAA
>NW_016108195.1:295111-296123 GCF_001604975.1 Cebus imitator | reverse complement strand
AAACTATTGATAAATAAAGCAACTTCAGCCAGGCATGGTGGCTCATGCCTGTCAATAAAGCAACTTAAGGTGGACATGGTGGCTCATGCCTGTAATGCCAGCATTTTGGGAGACTGAGATGGGTGGATCACTTGAGGCTAGGAGTTCGCGACCAGCCTGGCCAACGTGGTGAATCCCTTTCTCTACTAAAAACTACCAAAAAGTTAGCTGGGCATGGTGGTGTATGCCTGTAATCTCAGATACTGGGGAGGCTGAGGAATGAAAACAGTTGGAACCTAGAAGACGGAGGCTGCAGTGAGCTGAGATCACATCACTGCACTGCAGCCTGAGGGACAGAGTAGGACTTTCTATCAATCAATCAATCAATCAATCAAATAAAACAACTTGGATGAATTGCAGAGTGCTTATACTGAACTAAAGACCTCAGACTCAAAAAAGCTTACATACCTGGACTCCTACTCAATAATAATAATAATAAAAACAAAACTATGATGCAACCAGCCACCTGGATGAACATCTAGAAAACGATGCTCAATGGAAAAAAGCCAGTCTCCTGAGGTCACATGCTATATGATCCCATCCACAGAACATTCTTGAAATGACAGAATTACAGAAGTGGAGACCAAATTAGTAGCAGGGTTTATGGAGAGATTTGGAAGTGTGGGAAGTGGGTGTTGCTGTGAAAGTGCAAATGAGAGATCTTTGTGAGAAAAATTACTGTGTGTGCGTGTGCGTGTGTGCCTGTGTGTGTGTGTGCGTGTGCGTGTGCGTGTGTGTGTGTGGGGTGTAAATGACCAAATTTTGCTACTTAGCATCTCCATTATACAGGTATTATTTCTCTATGGTGCAAACATTCAAAATCCTCCATTCTAGCTTTTTTGGATTGAAAAATTGTTAACCAGAGTCACCCAGCTGTGAAATACAATACTATAGTTTATTTCTCCTATTTAAGTTTAACCCTTGTCTATAACCATTATTCCCATCCTGACACTTTCTCAAGGCCTGTGGTAAC
>NW_016108195.1:290638-293265 GCF_001604975.1 Cebus imitator | reverse complement strand
CATGTCTCAAAAAAGTTGTAAGAAGTGCACCAGTATTTACAGACCCCATTAAACTATGCATAAATAAAATCTATACACTCAATGCACTGTTTCTTAAAATACAGAACCTCCACGGGGACTTGAGGTTGGGGGGACAGGCAGCAACAAATTGCTTCGTGCCTACCCTTTTCAAGTTTACTCAAAACATCTGAAATAAATATGCAAATGAAGCTTCAGTACCCTAAAAGAACATGTCGTTTCAAAGAGCCTCCCATTTGAAGAGTTAACTTTCAAAGTTTTTTTTTTTTTTTTTTTTTTTTTTTTTTTTTCTAAAGGACAGGGAAAAAATCATCAGCAGGCTTGGTTTCTACAAGTTTCCTAAAACCAGAAGGCTTTTAAACTCCTTTGAACACGGGGATTTAGAGTGTGTCAAATACCACCTATTAATTAGTTGCTAAGCAGATAGACCCTTTGCCTCCCGCCAGAGGAGTTGATCTCCGAAGAAGCTAGATACACACTTTTCTTTTTTTCAAGGTAAATATTGAGCAGACACAGAAACCAGCCATTACCTTAACACTGAAAAAATAAAGGTATTGTTGATCTGTTGATCTAGAGCACATCAATTTGACATTTTGATGGCTAAGTGTGTGGGTCTGTTAGCCCAGGCAATGTATTTAAAAGATTCTAAAACTTGTAGCACCACTTTCAGGGAAGGAAAGAATGGGGTTCAAAAAAATAAAAGCTTAATGAATAAAGAGCCAGTACTTGTCACCTTCTGATAAAGTTCCAAAGCTAGGAGATAGCTCAGCGCTAGAGAAACAACTAAGGAATCCAGGCAGGGAGCGGGGGAGGTGATCGCTGTGGATCCGGAACAGGTGGAGGCCCTTTAAATAGTAAGGTAGGTGACAAACTCTTCCCCCAGGCCAAGAGGGCTCTCATCTGTGCGGTGGAGAAGGATTCTTGCAGTCCTGTTCCCTCCCGACTCTCCGAAGCTTTGTTCGTCCCAATTTTATTTCCTGTGCTTCTCCATTTTCTCCAGGGTTTTGTTAGAATCAGCTGGATTCTGGTCTCCGGGGTTCATGTAGGATTTATCTATGACAACCAGGGCTTCTTTGATGCAGCTCTGCAGGGCAGATGGCCTGGCTGCCAAACCCGTGGGTAATCAGGCTGAAATGAGACTGGCAGCTCTGTATGTTTGTCTCCAAGACTGGGGCGGAGGACCTGCTGGTGCCATTGGGTGTCTGGTCTCCGCTGAGAAGCTCCATGCATTCTTTATACACTTGCTGGGCTGCCAGTAGCATGTTCTTCCTAGTTGCCATCTCATTTCGTCCTCCCAGATGAGGCCTGGTTAAATATTCTGCCACTGGTTTACTAGGAAATTCGGCTTCACAGACGTAGGCAAAGTCTCTAGCCGAACGAACAGCTTCCCCTTCTACTAAGGTTGTCAGGAGAGTCACCACATAAGCGGCTTTCCCTCTCCCGGCCTAAGATCAACCCAGTCTTGTCCAACTTCTCCTGCAAGGGCCGGCCTGCATTTTTCGATTTGGCTCTTCTGAGAACATCTCCCAGTAATGAGGCATTTAAGCATTCGGACGGGGACAATCGCCTCTGCACTTCAGCCGCCGTCACTTTGTATTTTGAAGTAAAGCTGAGGAGAGACAATCTTCCAGGGACTGCGCAGAAGATCTCAGTGGGGTTCATTACGAGCCCCACCAGCTCCTTCTGACAGGGGAGGTTCAGAGGGTTCTCGGTCATGGAAATGGGACCTTTGTGAATGACTGACTGATCGTGCAACAGTAGGTGCTGGTCGTCAACATTCTGCACCTCGTCCATCTGGTAGGCCATGTCGTGCAGCCCCAGATTTTCGGCCAGGACCGCTGCATCGGGGCGTGCGCATGGGGCGGCAGCAGGTTGGAGCGGTGGTAGGCATTCCCGCGGGCGCTCACCGACCCGCCTCCAGCCCGGAGAGGTGGGGCCGCAGGCCGGCGGGCGCCCGTGGTGCAAGGCAGCCCCGCTCCCCCCTGGTTCTGGCGGCCGCGCCAGGCCTGCTGCCGGTGGGCGCCCGCTGGTGCAGGAGGTTGATGGCGGCGTGCGCTTCCCCCGGTGCGAGTAGGGGTCGGCCGATTGCGAGTAGGCCAGCCGCTGGTAGGGAGGGGGAAAGCAGGGTGGCGGCTGGTATTCCGCGACTCCAGTGTGGGAGAGGGGCGGCGCGGGGCTGCAGAGGTGCGGTCCGGCGGAGGAGAGGTGGGGTACTCGTGGGTTCCCCCATCGTGGCGATCACGTAGGAACTGGAAACTCATCATGTTAGCTCTTCAGCCCTCTGTGAGTTGAGGATTTTGAGAGTAAGAGCTTCGCAGAAAAAGAGTTCCCCAGGGGCCGACTCGTGTGCAGTAAACACACGCTTCCAACGTTTACTTAATTCTGAAAACTCATTCTTTTACCTGTTAGCTTCATGTGTTCTTTTCCAAAATGACTATTCAGGTTGTCTGTTCAATTTTTGTTATATTATTTGGTTTTGTGTGTTTCTCTACTTAGTTGTGTTCATTTCTGGCAAATAGTCAATACAAACTTCCTTCCCATATGTGATCTCTTATAATTTTTTCCCAATTTGTAGGATGCCTTCTGTTTTAATTCATTTTCTCTTTTCT
>NW_016108195.1:285843-289483 GCF_001604975.1 Cebus imitator | reverse complement strand
TTTTTTTGAGATGGAGTCTCTGATGCCCAGGCTAGAGTGCAGTGGTGCAATCTGGGCTCCCAGCAGCCTCTGCCTCCCAGGTTCAAGCGATTCTCATGCCTCAGCCTCCCATGCAGCTGGGACTACAGGCCTGTACCATCACATCTGGCTAATTTTTGTATTTTGAGTAGGTATTGGGTTTCACCTTATTAGCCAGGCTGGTCCTGAACTCCTGACTTCAGCTGATCAACCTCCTTGGCCTCCCAAAGTGCTGGGATAACAGGTGTGAGCCACTACACCCAGCCCATTTTTTTATTTTTCTGAGACACAATTTTACTCTGCCGCTCAGGCTGGAGCGCAGTGGTGCAGCCTCAGCTCACTGCAACCTCCAACTCCCAGGTTCAAACAATCCTCATTCCTCAGTCTCCCCAGTAGCTGGGAAAACTAACACTCTAAGTTTTGTTACAGAAAATTTATACTTGCAGGTCTTGTGTTCGAATCTTAAAATTAATTGAACCGATTTTTGTGTATCGTGAAACCCAAGGTCCCACGTTATTCTTTTGCACATAGTTACCCAGTTTTCCCAAAATCTTTTGCTAAACAGGCTAGTCACTTCCCATTTTGTCTTCCTGAGTTTCTTTTGGAAAATGCACTGACTATGTATACATTTGGGTTCATTTCTTGGCTGCCTGATTTTGTCCACTGGCATTTTGCTCTATTTGTATGCCTCTCCCAAATTGTTTGGACAAGGATAGCTTTTCCCTGTTATTTGACATCGGGGAGCATGCTGCCTCCAAATGAGTTTGTAGTTCTGACAATTGCTTGGGATCTTCAGGGTCTTTCATGATTCTATGTGAATCTTAGCATTGTTTGCTTGTATTTTTAAAATTTGGTTCATAACACATATCCAAAATTAGGGAGTCCAGTGGGATATTTTACTACTTGTAACCATTGCAGTGATGAAGTCAGGGTGTTTCTCATGGCCATGCCCCTCTATAGTTTTGCTTTCTTTATGTATTTTGAATTCTTTTGAAACGGATTCACTCTGTCACCCAGGCTAGAGTGGAGTGGCACAAGCACAGCTCACTGTAGCCTCCATCTTCTGGTTTCAAGCCATTCTCCCAACTGAGAATCCAGAGTAGCTGGTACTACAGGCATACACCACCATCCTGACTAATTTTTGTATTTTTTTTTTTTTTAGAGATGCATTTTTGCCATTTTGCTGAAGCTGGTCTGCAACTCCTGGGCTCAAAGAATCTGCCCACTCAGACTTCCAAACTGCTGGCTTTCTAGATGTAAGCCACCATACCTGGCCTTATTTTTTTCTGGTGTGAACACTTGGCGTCCTCATTTCTAGCTATATTGAAAAATAGGGTATCATATTGTTACTGCCACTCACGCTGTGGAGTGGAACACCAGAAGTCATTCCTCCCCTGTAACTGCAGCTTTGTACTCATTGCCAGTTTCTGCCCTTGCTCTCTTCTCCCTGCATCCTGTGATAAACACTATTGTAGTTTTATCTTCAATTAGGTAATTGTTTTAGCTTCCACATGGGTGAGAAGAAGCAGTATTTGTCTTCCTGGCTCACTTCATTTAACTTTATGTCTTCCAGGTTTATTTGTGTTACTGAAAATGATACAATGTCATACATTGTTATGAGTGTGGTGTATTCCATTGTGGCTACATACTGGAGTTTCTCCATCCCCTCATCAGTTGATAGACTGGTAGGTTGATTCTGTGTCTTGGCTATTGTGAATATTGCCACAGTGAACATGGGAAAGCAAGTTAGCTTGCTTTCATTTTCCTAAATTATATATGCAGTGTTGGCTAGCTGAAATGGTAGCTGCATATTTAAGTTTGAGAAAGCTCCAAGCGGTTTTCATAGTGTATATAAAATTGTGATATAAGAGTATCTCTGTATCCAACTCCACTCCTGGCACTCCCTTTTAAATAATTTGTTTCCTTTTTGGTAATATTCATTCCAATTAGAGTTAAATGTTATCTGAAAATGTGGTTTTCATTTACAGTTTTGAGATAACTAGTGATGTTAAGAACCACCTCTTCAAACAAAATTCAAAGTGAATTTTGTCTTTCTTTCAGAAGTGTCTGTTCAAGTTCTTTGCCCAATTTTGATTGGGTTATTTTGTTTTGTATTTTGATCCTTAGTAGCGTTAGTTTCTGCCTCATGTCAGATAATAATCCCTGATACCCGATTACCCATAATTTCCCCCCTAACTGAATAAAGCCTTCTAATTGTTATTGGTTCATTATTGTCTTTACTGTGAAGCTCATGTGTATGTGTGTGTGTGTCAAAAAATTCAGAATTTTTGACTCATTTCATTAATTTTGATCATTTTCCCATATGTTTTCTTCTTGCAACCTATAATCATAGATTAATAGTCCCTGAACTTTCACTCTATGTTTTCCTGTGGAAGTTTTATGCTTTCAGGTCTTGTGTTTAAGTATTTATTGTTGTGGGTGAGCAGTAATTACATGGGGCTAGTGGCATGGGGGTAAGAAGAATTTACCAGGAAAGTTGTAGGTTAAGAAAGGCAGATTCATTACAGAAAGTTTGAAAATACATTGCAAGTGTGCAACAGCCAGATCAGTAAGAGGAGCTGACTGCAAACAGACAAAGGCTTGCTGGAGATTGCTCCTGTGTGCTGAAGAGGGCTTTGTGCAGTACTGATAATGTCAAGGTTGCAGTGAGCTAACTTGCAGTTGTATGGTGATAGCTGGATATAGAAAGATTGGGAGTCATTTGTGCAAGAGGACTCTGTGTCCTGGACCATAAAGAAAGGCAGACTTATAGTTAATCTGCTCTCTCTTTGTGGTTTCCCTTCTGCCAGCCTATCTCCTTTTCCCTAATTAGGACTTCACATTCCTTCCCTGACAGAGCAACAATGATACAACTTTGGAATGTGGGTGATGGTCTGATCTTCCAACTGCTTCCTGCTGACCAGGGGTGTAGAGTTGGCTCTACCTAGGATTGTTTGTCAGTTAGGAAGTTATGTGGGTCTAAATCCCTGAGTTGGAAGTTATTTAATAAATTCAGCAGGGTTGCTGTGGGACCTTGGGGGAACAGCATTTGCAGTCTAAAATTTTGTCCTGCTGTGCCCAAAAGAGAGTCATGAAGTCCTTTTAGTGGCTGATGCCCTCACTGTGGTAACATTTTGGTTTGAAATAGTTGTATCCTAGAAGACACAAAATGAGATATTGACAATCCATGGTGCAACTAAAACTAATATGAGCATTATTATAGGCAGGAGAAGCTGGGACTGACAGATAAGATTTTTAAATGTTAATGGGATAAGGGAAAAATTAAGGAAAAAATGGAGATATATTAGTGAGGTTGAGAAATTGTACAGTTTTGACTCCTGTTTTCATATATTCTGTCCCCATCACTGAACTATTTATAGGTGTAAGTGAATCATTATGAATCTTTCTGGTATTGCTTTTATTGTTTCCCCACCACAGAGAAAGTCTGTGGAGGTCCACGGTGAGCTCATTAGAGCCATTGCACGGCAGTTCCCATTGCTGGTGTGTCTGATCATAGTTGAGGGTGTAATTACAGTGGGCTTGTGTTAAAGCCCTTAAAAACTGGTCAGATTCTTTAGTCTAATACAGAGGAAAGCCTTACAGGCCATTTTCAGTGCCTTCC
>NW_016108195.1:282464-284236 GCF_001604975.1 Cebus imitator | reverse complement strand
CATAGTCATTCTACCATGGAGTAAAACATCAGAGTTCATTCCTCCCCTGTAAATGTATCTGTGCACCCATTGCTAATCCCTGCCCATGTTCTCTCCTCCACCCACCCTGTGATGACCACTATTGTACTTTCACCTTTAGGTAGATACATTTTTCAGTGCCCAGATGAATAAATTCATGCAGTGTTTTTCTTTCTTTACCTGTTTCATTTCATTAACCTGTCTCAGTTCAGCTATGTTGCTGGAAATTATGCGATGTCATAAATTTTGAGGGCTGAAAAGTATACCATTGTGTGTATGTACTGGAGATTCTTCATACCTTTAATCTTCTGATGAACAGATAGTTTGATTCCAGTTTTTGGTTATTGTCTATAGTGGATCAAGAAACAGGAAAAATTTATCTCTAGTATACTAATTTCATTTGCTTTAAATGTATACTCACTGGTGGGATTATTACATTAAATGAGAGCTGCATGTTTAATTTTTTCAGAAATCTTTTCCTATTTTTCATAATATATATACTAATTAAAATTCTATCCAACAGTGTAGTATATTAGAGTATCCCTTTTTCCCAGCCCTCACTAGCTACTGCAAAAAAAGAAAGAAAGAGAGAGAGAGAAAGAAAGAGAGAGGGAGAAAGAAAGAAGAAAGAGAAAGAAAGAAAGAAGAAAGAGAAAGAAAGAAAAGAAAGAAAGAAGAAATAAAGAAAAAGAAAGAAAGAAAGAAAAAGAAAGAGAGAAAAGCAAGCCCTTTTTTTTGAAACATTCATTCCATTTGAGTGAAATAACACCTGAGTGTGGTTTCCATCTACATTTTCAAGATGACTAGTGATGTTGAAAACCTACTCTTTTACCTGTTAGTAAATATTTGTATCTTCTTTTTCAAAATGACAATTCAGGTTCTTTGCCCAATTTTTGTTAGATTATTTGGTTTTGTGTGTTTTTCTACTTAGTAGTGTTGGTTTCTGGAAAATGTTTGATACAAAAGTTCTTCCCATGTGGAATCTTTATCATGTTCTCTCAGGTTGTGAGATGCCTTCTATTTTGCTTCATTGTTTCACTTCCAGTGAAGAAGCTTTTCAGTATTTTGTGTTCCCACATTAGTTTTTTTATTTCTCTTAGCAGTGATCTTGTGTTCAACCAAAAGAAAAAGTAATTTTGACCCGTTCTCTCGGCAAGGAAGGTTTTTTTATCTTTTATTTTATTTTATTTTTTTCATTTTTGCAACCTGTGAGCATAGACTGAGATTTCCCTAAACTAATGCTCACCCTATGTTTTTCTGTTGGAGCTTTATGCTTTAAGGTCTTTTTATATGAATATCTTCAGTTTGTTTTGAGTTGATTTTTGTGCATTTTGTAACATACAGTGTATTTTCTTTCTTTTTGGACTTTTGGTCTTTTTAAAATCATTTATTATACAGACATGGAATCCTCCATTTTGTGTCTTTGTTGTCCTCTGAGAATATTTTGACTGTAAATTTTCATTCATTTCTTAGCTGGCTAATTTTGTCAGTGGCACATTAGCCTCTTTCTATGCCACATAGAATGACTAAAAAGAAGACAAAAACCCTGATATGTAGACTCCCATGATGATATTGATATGAAAACTAAAAAAATACTGAAGTGTGTGCATTATGAGTCCATCTATAATGGTGAATTGTGGTAAATAAAATACACTTCAAAAGATGCTATTGAAACAACAGTGATTGAACACGAACCTAGCACCCTTCCAACAACTGGCTAAACCCAAACAGAGGATTACTGTGTGGATACATCC
>NW_016108195.1:277588-279348 GCF_001604975.1 Cebus imitator | reverse complement strand
TAAAGGCATGGGAGGCTTATTGTGTGTCTCTATGAAAATAATTCTACTTAAAAAGAATAGCCTGGCATGAAAAAGAAAAAAAATATGGAAATTCACACTGAGGACCAATGAGAGAAAGAGAGATACTGTTCTGGAAAATCACGGACACAGGGAATGGAGGATGATGAAGACACAGGTTCCCCATCAGAGGTGGCTCTCAGATGTCACAGCTGCACCTGCCACCTCAGATCATGGGCTTCAGTGTGAAAAGGCCCTGTGACCCAAGCTACAGGAAGCAAGATGTTCTGCTTCTTGGGGGTTCTTTTACTAGGAAGGGGTAGCTGTGTGACTCTGAGAACAGAAGGGGAGGAGGAACCTCCACCCCAGGAGGTGCTGTAAATGCCCCCGGGCCCATGGGAACCGCAGCAGTGGCAGAAGCCTCATGCCAGGACTTAGCTGCTGGGTGCTCACCCTCTAGGTACAGGAGGAAAAGAGCTCTTTTCTCACTTCCCTGTGGGCCTGGAGCCCTGAGGGAGTGCTCAACCTGCTGCCCTAGGGCTGGCTGTGATAATCAGCTTAGTCCTCAGGCCAGAGACTACTGATGCTCAGGGATGCTTTTTAACTGCGTGGTCTCAACTGTGCTGAGGTGGCAGGTCCAGCTGTGACATCTGAGACCCACCCCTGATGGGGAACCTGCAACCCCATCTTCCCCCTCTCCCTATGTCCATGATGGACAGTCCAAGGGCTGATTTTTCTCTTCAGCCTGGGAGCATTTGGCAGTATCTAGAGAGTTTTGTTGTCAGAACTGAGAGAAAGGTGTTACAGGAAACTACTGGGTAGAAGAGAGAGAGGCTGCTACCCCTCCTACCATAAGCAGGACAGCTCCAAGCACAGAATAGCAAGTGTGGGGGTCAGAAACTCTGCTTTAAACTATATCAACCCAAACATTGATTGTGAATGTATTGGAAGATCAGCCACTAGATGTGGAAGAAGAAATTGGTATTTTGAAAAGAAAACTCAGAAAGTCTTGAGCAGACAAGTCCTGCTTAACCTGTCAGGGAAAGGCAACTCTCCCTGGTGGGGCCAGGCTGCGAACACACCCATGGCAGGGAGGCTCTGGGGAGCTTTGTGTGGTTTGATCATTCCGACTTCAGTCCCAGCACAGCCAGCGATCTTCATTCTCTTTCCTCATGCTCAGAATCTCCCAAGAAACACATGGGTCTTAGGCTGGCACTGCAACTGAGGGATTATCTGAGTCTTGTTGTCTTTTGCCCTCATAAACTGTCTAGATTTCCTCTGAAGTGGGTAATAATCCACACCTTGGCAGTTTCACCCAGGAACTCAAGGTCACAAACTGCCCTAAAGATGTGGATCCACATACATACAGCTCTCTTCACCTTCCTCCATCCTGAGTTTATTTCTGTGCTCAGAACAACCTCACCTCCTTTTCCTCCTGAAGATCAGCCCTCACCAGGAGAACGAGGAGTCAGGGAGCAGAAGGCCTGCAGTGAGCATGTTTAGCTACAGCTGAGTGTCAGGCCCAGCGCACCAGGATAGAAGGTGATGGCTCATGGCCTCAAAAGGGCAAGAAGTGGGATGCCACCCTGGGGCTTGGGGTAGACAGGGAAAAGCAGGTGTAAGTTTGGGTTTTTGATAGATGCAGACTTGGGAGGAGATTACTTGGCTTCTGTGGTTGGATTCTGTAGTTTCTTTTTCTTCTTATTATTTTTATTTATTTATTTATTTATTTTTCCATTTATTTATTTTATTGCATTTTAGGT
>NW_016108195.1:253123-276357 GCF_001604975.1 Cebus imitator | reverse complement strand
TGAAGCAATCACTCCCAGGTCCCACACGCCTAGGGCTTCTGCCTGGAGGCTTTTGTTTGGGACCGTTTTATTTTTCTCTCTATCTCTGCTTTTCCTGCTACAGATGATAGAGGGTTGGGGCACCACTCATTTTGTCTGCAGCTTAGCTAACTTGTGGGGTCAGAGGTAAAATTTGTGGCTGGCAGAGAGGTTGGTAAATAAGAGAGAAATTACAGAGAGAATCACTGATTGTAGGAAGCCGAAATTCTAAATGTAACTGAGAACAAAGCCCTGGCTGCCACTGCACTCTGTATGTGGGGAGGGAGACTGTGTGAAGCCCAGCTGCAAACTCACTTGGTCAAATGAGGAAACTCTCTGGGAAAATCACGAAGCCTCTACAATCAGCACTGCTTGGGGAGAACAGTGGCTATAGGTGAAAAGGAGGTGGGTGGAACTTCATTCCCCAGGCCTGGGCACTGGAGGAGGATGACCTGTGTGCTGTGCTGGATGGTGATGCTCAGCTTCTCCCCAGTGGGAGCCAGGAGCCGCTGAGGAAAAGTGTTGTGGAACAAAAGAGAGAAGCTGAGTCTGAGGCGTGTGTTGTTTTTAATGGATCTGGGTTTCTAATGAGACTCCCCCAGTGCTGATATGACAAAATCACACTGTTGTATCCAGTGGTGTGTCTTCCAGGGCAGGAGATGGTGGTTTCTGTCCTGGGGGCTGAGCCCCTGCTGGAGACTGGACAAGCAGGGAGAGATGCAGAAATCTCTGAGCACAGAGCAGGGTCCACCCTGGGGCAGGCAGAGCTGGAAGAGTGGACTGTGCTTGGGTTGTGTGTGAGGGCAGTGAGGAAGAAGCTACCAAGGCAGGATGAAGACACTCATAACCCTGCTCCTGAGGATACAAAGAGAAGGCAGAGCTGCCTCAAATCTTTCCATATGATAATCCATTTTATGTGTCAAATTAGATAGATCACAGAACCCAGTCATGTACTCAAATATAATTCTAGATGTGTCCATGAACATATTTTTAAAGATGGGATTCATGTTTGAAGCAGCAGACTTTGATTAGTGTTCATCTGGTTTTTGCTTGTTCTGTTTGTTTGTTTGTTGTTTTTCTTTTTGTTTTTGTTTTGAGACAGGGTTTTGCTCTGTTACCCAGGCTGGAGTGTAGTAGTGTGATCATGGCTCACTGCAACCTCAACCTCCTAGGCTCAAACAATCCACCCATCTCAGCCTTCTGAGTAGTCAGGACTACAGATGTGTAGCACCCATGTGGCTAATTATTTTATTTTTTGTAGAGATTTTTTGCCATGTTGCCCAAGCTGGTCTCAAATTTTTGAGCTCAAGTGATCCACCCACCTCAGCCTCTCAAAGTGCTGGGATTACAGATGTGAAACACTGCACCTGGCCAGGTGCATTATTCGTAATGTGAGTTGTGTCCTTTAGCCATTCAGTTGACAGCCTTGGAAAAAAGAAGAAAAAGATTGAGCTATATGTTACCTCTGAGATGACAGTAAGAAACACATACCCAGGTGGAGATGACAGAGACCTTGGTTGGATGAGAGACCTATCAGATCCATGTCACCACAGATTCATGTTTTAAGTGATGGCAGAGTTTCAGCCCAGCAATGCCCAACCCCAGGCCTGCTGCATCCACACTCTGCCCATCATCCCCAGAGCAGCATGTCCTGCCCTGGTCTGCGCCTCTTCCCAGGCTGAAGCTGTGCTTCCTTGGCTCACTTCCTCTGGTTCCTCCGACTTTCAGCCCACATCCTTTACTTCCCCTTGCTCAGACAGAAGCACGCCATGTGGACCCAGAACAGGATTCTTTCAGGACTTAAGTTTTACTTCACATTTTTTACACTTTCCAAACTAAGCTTGGCTTGACCCAAATCAACATCTTTCAACCTCCACTAAAGTCTTCATTGAGATATTTTTATCTTAAAAAAAGAATTTCTCCTTGAAAAAATGTAATTCGGGTGAGACAATATGAACAATGGACACAGCTAAAAGTTAAACTGAGTATAAATATATGACACTGTCAGATCCAATTGTTTGAGGAAAATCAAGTGTTGTTTGAAGAACTAACAACAGAAGTCACTCCTGAGCTAGACTTGGTAAAAAGTCACCAGCCAAGATGACTGTAAAAACTCAGAGAACAGAAAGGAGGTTTTGTCTCACTTCTCTGTAGGTCTTGGGCAGTGAGTAAGTCTTAGAGTTGTCCTGCATTACATTACAGTGATAGTCATGCATTATGTTAAGATAATACATTGCGGTATTAATAGTCAGCATTACATTACAGGGATAGTCAGCCTCATCCTCAGGCTGGAGCCCAGAAATGTGCAGAATCTGTTGGTACCAGCTTATTGAGAAGTCAGCAACAGTGAAGCCACTGCTCTGGGTGCAGGTGAGTCTGGCAGATGCTCCTGGTGATGTAGAGAGGGAGAGTGGCTGAGTCAGCACAGGCTGGGGGAGGGAACTGCAGACGGATGGTCGTGGGTGCTAGGACAGTGACCAGGGCTAAGTTGTTTGGGGTATAAGTCTGAGGAGGAGGATGCAGGCTCAGGGCCTGACCCTGGACATCAAAAGATTGTTTCTACCTGTGCAGTGAGAGAGGAAAATGAGCAGCAGGGGATCCAGGCCATGGTGGACACAGCCCTCCTGCAACCCGAGTGCTGGGCTGGGCTGGGCTGTGCTGGGCTGCCCATGCCTGTTTTATCTTCTCCACTTGCCTGGTGGGGAGAGGCTGTTCATGTAAATTTGATCCACTGGTGATCTCTGCCCCACCCTAAGGACCAGTTGATGTTCAAGTTTGGTTCTTTAGACAGAGGATTTGAGGGGTGAGACTTAGAGTTTGACCCATGGGAGAGACCAAAGAGGAAGTAGCTGCTAGGACCTTCCACAGACCTGTGAGCAGAAGACTCTGCCCAACTCTGGAGGATGCAGCTGCCCCAGCAGCAAACACAGGCGTTGCTGCCCGAGCCCTGGGGAGTTTGGGGGTGGAACAGCTGTGGGTGGTCCCATGCAGACCCTGAGACAGACCCGCAGTGCCCTCTGCTGCTCGCTGGCCACCCTGCAGTGGGACTTGTGTGAGTGGAGTCACCTGACAGGCAGGCTGCTGTCAGGCCACATAAGCTGTGAGTCAAGACTCTGGCTCTGCGCCATGTTACTGATATGTATAAAAATCATTTACTCGTGAGGTTTTTCTGGATTTCCAAGAGAAGGCCCTGTGGAAAATCTGATGACCGTCCAATGTGAGGAGTCTGCAGGGAGGGGGGATGCAGAGGGCTCTGGGCACGAAGGCCTCAGCAGCTCCTTTCACAGGGACCAGGGAAGGAGGGGACTGATAGATGGAGATTGTAAATGGTAAAATGTCCCACATTTCTGGGCTCCACGGATGAGTTTGCTATCATGCCACACATGTTGCTTCCCCTCCAGCCATACAGGATGTTTCCCCTGAGGCCCCAATACCACAGATGGGTGGATCAGCACCGCCTGGGCCCTGGATCCTGAGACATGAGTGTTAGGTCTGCTTTGCATGATGCACAGGAACATGCTTCAGTCCATTCCGGAAATACTAGGAAAAGACCAGGACAAAGCAGCGGTGAGACAGGCATGAGGCTGTGAAGGTGAAACCATGGAGGCCGCTGTGGTGAAGCAGAGGACACAGGATAGGAGTAGGGAAGCTGTCCCCAGGGGCAACACCAGGTTTTGTGCACTGAGGAACAAATTTACTTCTTCAGGTCACCTTAGTCCCCTGGACCTTCATGAAATGAAAACTTGCTGAGGCTTTGTTCTTTCTGACATCTGGGGCCCTCTCTTCCTTCATCTTCCTTTGCTGCCCCAGCTGGAAGAGGGTCTGAACACCACATTCACTGAAGAGCTCTGAGGGGCTGTGTTGTCCTCCTTGCATGGACATTTTCCATCGAAGGCTGAGACTTGCTTCTCTCCTCCTGAGGTAGATCAAGTGCTGAGCTCCTCTCCTCAAATGCAGTGTGGGAAGCTCACTCCCCAGCTCACTGACTGAGAACCTGTCGTCTATATTTTTTCCTTTATTTCCACCCAGTGACCCTCTTGTTAAAACAATGTATATCTCCCTTGCTTAAGGGTCAGAGGTGGCCATGGGCCACCTTCTGCATGAGCTTGAAGAAATGGGAGGGGAGTGTCCACATTGGACTTCACCTTTGATCAAGACTGAAGAAAACAGTAAAGATAGGATCACACTCCTCATGTGGAGGAATTCCACTTTAAAACATCAATGAATGAAGAGGCTCTTGTCCTTTGATAAATTTACAGTCAACGATTATGCCCCTGTTCACTTTCATTACAGCAACAATGAGGTTTGAATTTTAAAGACACACATGTGCACACAACTTTCATATCATTGCAATTTTGAAATTAAAATAACAACACAGACTGGAATTTAAATCACTTCTATTTCCAACACTATTCTAGCAAGTGCAGAAGAAGTCCATGCCATCTTGGAGTTATAAGATGTGTTCAATAGCACCTTTATTCTTTTATATTTTCAGGACCGATGTGAGGAATGAATGCCATGCAATCCATGCCCTGTTGTTGCAAGACCTTTCCTGAATGCTTTGAAACAAAGGTCAGCACTGGGGTCACTGAGTTTCCAAAGCTACCCACAGAGATTAACTTTGCTGCAGAATTAATTTTACTGTAGAAGTATGCTGTATTTCTCTCTTTTGCCTGCTATATTTAAATCTTGAATCTAATCAAATAGCATTCTCCATTGAGCTTTGACAGCAGGTGGGATTTGTGAGGGTGCAGGCTTTAGTGTCCTATAAACAGTAGTGAACATGTCAAATCTAAATACAAAGTAGACATCAGAAGTGAGCACTAACCTCCTGGTATCTGGGGTCTATTTGACTCTATGAACTAATGGACGAGAACATTACATCACGTCAGCCCCACTTCCATTTCTTCTTATCTTTGCCACTCCTCCTTACAACTAAGTTTTTAATTCTCAGCACTACATTAATTCTCAGCCTGCTGTGAACAAGGCCAGCCCTGGTGCTGTTTCTGCTGTGGACACTGAAGGGAGAACAGAGGTCTCCATGTGCCAGTGAGGGTGGGTCTCTGAGCCAAGAACCTTGGGGAGGGTAGCATGACAGCTCAGGCACAGACTAAATGAGATCATTCACTGCAGGCTGCCTTCTGGGTGTGATTGGACCTCAGCATCCTTTGTACATTTTGTTGTAAAATTTCTCTCAGACTCTTGCATTCAAGTAAGAAGTTTTAAAAGTACTTTTTGTTTATTTGATGAAATACTGGATGACAGTTCTTCACATAGACATGTACTTTTTATAATAGTAGAAATACATGTTTTTAACATTAGTAAAATAAACATCATAAGCCAGCACCTGCAGGGATTGTGTTTTTGTTACATTTCCCCATCTTCCTGTGTAATTCTGAGAGTCAGTATGGTACCAGATCGCATAGTAAAAGTCTCATCCTCAGGCTGCAGCCCAGAGATGACCAAAAGCTCTGCATTAGCCAAGGCATTTTTGGATCCAGAGAATTGGCTGGGAAACCTGAAGCCCTAGACGTATTTGAGTCTGAGTAGTAGGTCAGGAGATACCTGGGAGGGCTCGCTGGCTTCTGCTGATGATAGTGTATTGCACAGATAGCAATATTGAGGGCACTGTGCAGGGTACAGCAGTCTGGCTGGTGCTCCCAGAGATGCAGAGAGGGAGGGCAGCTGAGTGGGAGGAGGAAACAGTCTAGGAAAGAGAACCTGGAAACACAGACACTCATGGGTTCTGAGGCACCAACCAGGGTAAGGCTGCTTGTGAGATCTGAGACCGAGGGGATGGCACAGAGCAGGGTGCTAACTGTGGTCTCTGATTTCTGTCTTCCACAGTGAGAGAGGAGCACGAGGAGAAGAGGAGGCCAGGCCATGGTAGAGGTAGGCTTCTGTGGTTTCACCCATGTGGACTTGGGTTGCCTCAGGACTCTATTATTCCTGGCCCATTGGCCCCCACGAAAAAAGGATGGCTACGCAAATGTGTTTCCATGCAATGTCTCTCTATCCTCCATGTATTTACAATCTGAAAGCTGGGGAGTAGCAAGTGCAGCAATCAGAAAGGCTCCTGTTTACTAATGGAAGGGACCTGGGAGGAGTGAGATGGTGGGGCTGCAGAGACCACACACAGAGAGGACGCAGCTGCTGAGTCCACTTCAGTGACCACAGGACCCACCTTCCTCTGCCCACATCCACCCAGATTTGCAGTCTCTATGCAATTTCTTTATCTGGGAACACACTTTATGGGCCCCAGCTACGGCTCCCTGATTGCCCCTGTGGAGCAAATGGGTCCAGAGTCTTTGCCATTCATATTTTCACTGTGAGCCCATTTCATGTTTATTGCAACATTTGAGTTCAGTTCAATATAATTAACATGAATGGGATCTGTGTTTTTGAGAGATTTGTAATTTCAAAGTAAAGATTCACCAGGAATCACATCCCCTTGAGTGTGAGCAGGACCTATGACTTGTTTCTGATACATAGAGTATGACACTGATGATGGAATATATATAATTATATTGCAAAAGATTGCAGCATGCTTCTTGCAAGGAAATGTTTCATTAGTAGCTTAGATGAAGCAAGGGGACATGCTGAGAAGGTCCATGTGGAAAGGAGCTGAGAGTGACCTCCTGTCAGCAACCATTGAGAAACCAAGGCCCTGGATCTAACTGGTCCCAAAGAATTGAGTTCTGCCAGTAACCACGGGGGCTTGGAAGAAGACCTTTCTCAGTCAAGCTTTAGGTGAGCCTGCAGCTCCAGTTGGCATTCTGATTGCAGCCTTGTGAGGCTGGAGCAGGAGAACTCAACTAAGCCACGCCCAGCCTCCTGACCCACGGGAAGCATGAAGTGACAAATTTTAGCTGTTTTAATCTGCTAAGTATGTAATATTGTTACACAGTAATAGAAACTAATATGCTAACTATAATCTAGTATTGACTTACTGGTGCTTAATCTTAAGAAATTTTATTTATCTTGAATGATTTCTAACCAATAAACTATGTAGTTTGCCAATTTAAAAAAAACTCACTAGAAATTAATAACAGTGAATATAAAAGTACCATAAGAGGAATGAATTTAGAAATGCTTACTATTTGAGGCATTTAGAAAAATAAAATTTTAACATGCATATAAACAGAATATTATATTGAATCTTCACATACTTATCACCAAGATTAAATAAGTATAAATACTTTGCCAAATTTGCTTTATTGTAATCTTTATTTTTATTTTTGCCTGTTTATTCAGAAGGTCCTTGAGACTGGGCCAAAGTTCCCAGCCTATATTACATTATACTGTCACTATCTGACCAGTCCCAGGTCTCAAAACAAACACAGAAACTCCTAACCAGTAGGAGAGTTCTTGGGGGCTTAGAGAAGGCTTCTCAGGAACCATGGGCAATGGCCAGAACTACGTTTTGAGACATTAAGTTCTTTATCCCACCGTGGTCTGCCATGTGCAGTTAGGGCTTGCAAAGTTGATTGTGCACTTCTCGGACAATTTCTTAACCAGAGATTTGGAAGAGTACCACAAGTGTAGTGCTAGATGGGTGTAGCTCCTGGTGTTCTAGCGGACCTGTGAGGACAGGATGAGTGTGGGCACTGTTGCAGGTTACATTAAGTGGTGGCTGACATAACAGCATCAGATCCCTCAATTCTTAGAGAAAAGATGACAAAGAAATGGATCCTTCAGCTGCTGTTGGTCACAGTCTATTATAACGAGTAATTGACAACCCAGGGGAGGCAGAGAGAGGTTTGTGTCTCAGTTTTTCATGTGTCTGGAGCACTGTGCGAGTGTTCATGCTTTTGCCCAAAGTTGAACATAATCATCAGTCTTATCCTCAGGCTGAGCCCAGAGACAGTCAAGAAGGGCATGTTGCCTGAATGAGAGCTAGAGAAGGGAGCTGGAATCCCTGAGGGTCGGTTGGTGCTACCATGCAGGAGGAGTTTGGAGGAAGCACCAGGAAACTTGCCACCAGTTGGCACCATTGTATCCAATGTTGCTGTTCCCATTGCAGGTGACAGTGACCATCTGACTCAGAGACCCCAATACCAAGGCTTCCTCTGTCAGTCCAGATTGTGCCCAGGACCCAGAATAAGGAAGAGAAGGACACAGGGAGGGTGATTCTGGAGTTCCAGCCTGGGCTCCTGGGGAAGGGCAGAGCTCCTAAGTCCTCCTTGGGCCATGTTCCTAGAATCTAAGGGTCAGGCATCTCTGTAGGAAGTGAGAAGGGGGAGAAGGAGAGGGATCCAAGCCATGGTAGGGCCCTACTGGGCTCTACCTTCTGAGATCCTCTGTGTACACAGAGCATCTCTAATTCCTTTTGTTTCTGCCCATACCCTAGGGGAGGGAAGTGGCCTTCATGCAAATCTACTCTTCCCCTGTGCTCTAAGTCTGTCCTTTTAGGGTGTTTATTTGAAAAATGAAAGACGGGAAGAGCCTGACCTGGCATTTCCCAGGGGCTCAAGGGAACAGCAGGCAGTAGGACCCACACTGGGAGCCAGATGGCTGGTTCCGGCTGATAGCACATCCATCATACCTTTGAAGGAGCTGCTGTATGGCACCACTTGCTGTCCCAGGCAGCGATCAGCTGTGGCTCTGGTTCAATTCACCTTCATTCCAGGATCTGGGCTGGCAAACCAAATTCTGCTGAGAACTCTTATGACATAATGTCAGAGAGACAGGGAACTTGAAAAAGCACCAGCCAGGCTCCCACCTTCTGCTGAGAAATGGCACATGTCCTGTCTGTTTATCTCATTGGCCAAAGCTAGTCACATGGCCCAAGCCTGAGGATAGCAGGGTGAGAAGGCACAGTATGCATTTCCAACAAAGAGGGGTGCTGCACGTTGTAAGTTAGAGTTTTACCTTATTCCCATTTTGAAGGTGAGAAAACAGAGGAGAAGTCATGCTAAATAATTTGTCCAAGTCAGCACCGTCCAGAAAGATCTCCTGCATGATGAGAATGTCCTGTGTCTGCACTCTGTGGCATGAGAACCACGGGACACATGAGTTAATGACACAATTGAAACACAGCCAATGGGACAGAGAAATATAATTTTTGATCTTATGCAAGTAATTTAAAGTTAAACATCCACATGCAGTTAGTGGCGGTGCACTGGACACTGTAGGGTCAAGGGTATGAAACTAGAGGTGGGATGAAATTTGAGCCAGCCCTGTGGGAAAAGGAAGGACACCATTGCCCACTCGGTTCTGTGACTGCTTGTTTGCTGTCTCATATATTCTAAAATCTAAAATCTAAACTTTGAGGGTACAGTAACTTGTATTAGATAATTATTCATCTTTGTATCCTATGCTTGAAAAATACTCCGTGGAAGAATAAACAAAGATGGGTCTATATATTTTCATAAAGTTTCTGTAAAAATTTAAAATATTTATGGTACATCTTGTCTGCCAAAAGTTTTACTCCACAGTGGGTGAGAGAAGGTTCCATTTGAATGGGTATTGGGCTTTCTGATCCCATTTTGCATAGAATATTATCCATCCATGGAAACCATAAATTGGGATTTGGGCATCTGTTTCCCGACCAGATGGGAAAGCAGAAGCAGAGAGCTAATGCCCCTAACCTCGTGTCCAGCTGAATGGTGTGAATGGGATTTCTTGCCAAAGTCTTCTTAATAGATGCAGCTTTTCCCAGTTCTCCTGTTCTCAAACTAGTGTGACCCCTCCGTTGGCCTATATGGAAATAGTGATATATTGTTATTCATCATAACAGGGAGCAGGTTGCTACTGGCATCTGACTGGCGGACACAAAATATCTTTCTAAATAAACTGTAATGCAGACAGCTTCCCTCATCACAAGAAATGATCCAGCCCACAGCGTAAACATGGTTTTGAACTACATGTGTTCCATGAAGTGATCACAAAAGGATTAGAGAATCACCCATCAAGACTTGGGAGAAAATATTTGTGTTTTGGAAAGAAAATACAGGAAATATGAAGAGAAAATTTTAACTCCAAAGTTCAAGCAGGAAACAGGAGAATGCAGCTCTCCCTAGTGGGGACAGGCTGAGGGCAGACCGAGGTAGGGACATTCTGGGGAGATTTTGTCTCACTTCCCCATAGTGTTGGAGCACTGTGTGATAATTGCTGCTGTCATCATAAGACTGACAGTAGTAGTCAGCCTCATCCTCAGACTCCAGCCCACAGATGGTGAAGGAGGCAGTTGGAGGAGCTGTCAATGGAGCCAGAGAACTGATCGGGGACCCCAGAGGGTCTTTGGCTATCCTCATAGATCACAGTGGTGAAGGTATTGCCCGGGAGCTGCTGGTACCAGTGCAGATATCTGCTGTCAATGCTGCCACTGCTGCAGGTGCAGGAGATGGTGACTGTCTGCCCTGGAGATCCCAACACAGAATGGGGCTGAGTGAAACAACCTCAGCCCAAGACCCTGCAAGGAGGGAGAAACACGGAGATCAGTGAGGACAGATCAGGGCTGGTTCCCAGGGAGAAGGCAGAGATCATTGTCCCAGGTGATATCCAGGAGCCCTCTCTGGATTTCTTGCAGATAGCCACCTGGGCAGTGAGCAAGGAGGGTGAGGAGGAGTGGAGTCCAGGCCACAGTGGAGTCTCCCCAGGTACAGCTTCCTGAGCCAAGCCACAGTTAGGACTGAGCCAACAACCCTTCTTATCTTTCTTTCTAATGCCCAAGGTGGGAAATCCCCATGCAAATCTTCCCCATTTTAAAGTGGTGCAAGCCCCACCTTTGGGCCGGGCCGGGGCTCAGGATTCATTCCCTTCCACAGCGCTCCCAAGTCCAGCCTTTTCAGATTTTTTCACTTAGCAATATGCATATGTTCTTCCTCTATGGTTTCTTGTGGACTTATAACGCCTTTTTCTTACAGAATAGCATCTCCTTGTGTGCATTATCAGGGCTTGTGTAACCCATTCACATACTTAAGGACACATTAATTCTTTTTATGTTGTGGCAATTGTGTTCCAAGCATCTGTAAGCATTTCTGTGTAGGTTCTTGCGTGATACAAGTATCTCATTCAGGTTAATATCTAAAAATGTTGTTTCTGAATTGCACGCTAAGAATTTGTTTCACTTTGTCAGAAACTGCTAACCTGTTTTCAAAAGTGCCCATAGCATTTTTCACCTCTCACAGCAGTACATGAGGAGTCCTGTTGCTGCACGTCCTGTAAAGCATCTGCTGCTGTCGGTTTGTTGATTTTTAGGCTTCCTTTTAGGAGCCTATTGTTGTCTTGGTGTTTTAATTTGCAGTACCCAGATGTATAATTAGTATTTTTGTAATATTTATTTATAAATATTTATAAATAATATAAATATAGATCTATAACATAAATACAAATAAGACATGTATAAATTATTCATATATAATGTATATCAATATGTATATTATATATAATAATATAAATCAAATAAATTCCCCCAGAGATAAAATAATATTTTTATGCTTCTTTAACCATCAAATTACTTTTATGCAGTTTGGATTATTTTAGTATTATGTGGTAGATTTATGGTCTTTCTTTTAATGCTACTGTGATTTGTCCTGTACTGTTGTGTGCCTTTCAGCTTGATCCTTTAGAGGGCTGCTTTTCATTATTCTTAACAGTTGTTCTAAAGGAGCCTACATGCTGTGCCTAGTGTAGCCTTCCTACCCGTTCAGCTGCTGGGTTCAACAGGCTTTCTCCACTCTGTGGGTGAAGACTCAGATGTGTCTGTTTCATCTGAGCTCTAGTCATTTAATCGGTTGCTGTTCACCAATGGAAGTTAATTCTTTGATAGAAGTTTTTTACTTACTTTATGAGGTTTAATTATATTTATGTTTCTTAAGCTGCATCCAGAGGCAAATAGATCCTGTGCTCATATGTGGGGCATTTCCTCTTTCTAGTTCCCTCTTCTCTTACTCTACTGCTGATATACCAACCATTTCAGTTGTAAGATTTGAAATCAGTGCAGTGAGATCAGCCTGTTCTTACCACTTGAGGTGTAGTCTGGGAATTGCTTCAGACCTCATTTTCACTCTATCATCTGCAGGATCACAGTCATGAGCTGGCTGGTTTCTTGTGTCATAAAGAGTTGAATTTTGTTATTGTGTTCTTCCTCTTACAGTTTGCGGTGAGAATTCTACTTCCTCATACTGTATAATTATTACCAGCTACAGTCACTGTCTGTTTTTCAGAGTCCTTTTTCCCCCTTAAATTGTAAACTTCTAAATCTATCCAAGCCCCAAATTTCACATTAAAAAAAAAAAACTCTTGGGGTGAAATCGAGTTCTTTACTTGATTGCCCTGATTAGTCTAATCCACTACCCATCTGATCGAAACAGTGTCACTGTGCTGGTACTAAGTTTGATACAGAAACCCCTCAAGTGAATAAGCACCTGCAGAGGTGAGCACAAATCCCCAAAATTCCTCCCTATAAGTTTCCTTATCCCAGTCATCTTGTCTTATTCAAGTAGATTTCTGATGTCACAAAAAAACATGATTTTGCAATTTTAAGTATAATTTTCAAATTTTAGTTTGAATTACGTCACCTATATTATCATCCTAAGCAAATAAAGTATTACACTATCCAAAAGTAGATTTTCTGGGATATCCTTTTGGAAGAGCTGTTTCAGCCATGGGTAGAAATGTGATCTGTTTTCTGGCCTCTCGTCTCTGGAACAAGATCTATAGAGACTGCTAAGTCCATCCTATTCCTATTGACACCCTCAGGCTGAGGAGCAAACTTGGGACTTTCTTTTATTAGGAATCACTCCTGTGTCAAATCCAGCTGTATTCCTCAGTACATGAAAAATGACTGAGGTGCAGGGAAGTTTTGCCCTCCCAGTCAGGACACTAACATCAAGAGGCCACATGGACAAGTGCCACCACATGGCAAAGTGGTGTTCGTCTTTGTGGGTTGCTTCATGCTCCAGTTTGGATTTAGTCCTCAGAAAGGTCCCTGCTGTGAAGGCAAATGAGCTCAGTATTTCCATAAATGTGTAAAAAAGCAGACTAAAAGGGGTGTGTTTTTCAACTGTCTTTAAAATTTGGAGCTCAAAACAACTTTCATAATGGAGACGAGGATCTAAGAGACCAGCTCGGTTGTTTAATTCATGTTTTCAAGTACTTTAAAGGGCCTGGACTTCTGAGATATTTAACATATTCCCCTCACCAGTTTGACAGTGACAATTTCAACCAACAAACCTTCCACCAACATAAAAGAGATGCCTCCTGTGCCTAGAATGGCTCAGGTGGCTCATGCTACTAAAAGCTCATATGCAAGAGAAGTCCTTTTCTTCATTGGGTATCACCCGCAAATGCAAATACAACATTACATAGTCTTGACACAAATTGGGCTTTATTGAGGGAAAATTACAAGAATGGCTGAGCAAGATCCACAGCTTTTCCACCCTCTCATGAGCCTCACAAGGAGCAAAGTGACAGGGCCCAGGAGCAGTGGGATGGATGTGGATAAAGCGCCATCCCTGGGAGCTGGTCAGAGGAGCAGCTGGCTTGGTGCATGCTGGGTCCAAGTGTTCACACTGCATCCCTGCATGCCTACATGCCCAGCCCTCATTGGCAACTTCATATCAAGGCCTCATTTAACTTCCTTGGTTGAAACACTCCACTCATGTTGTCATGCACATATGCTGGGTGTTGCATTTGTCCACTTGAAGAGGACGCCTGGAATCATACACCTGATTTCTCCTGGACTCTGCATTATGTGCCTTTCTGTTTGCTGATGTTTAACATGTATGATCACATTATAATAAATCAACAAATCACAAGTAGGAGAGCAGCTTTTATGACTTCTGTGAGTTCTTGTGTTTGTTATGGAGCCTGTGAGTGGTCTTCAAAGCCCAGCACACCACAGTCCAGGTCCTGCCTGCCCAAACCAGTTGTATTCATTTCCTATTGCTTCTGTAACTAATAGGTTCCCTGAAACAACAAAAATGTATTTTCCACAGATCTATAGGTCAGAAGTTTAATACAGAACTCATTCTGTCAGCAGGGCTGGGTTTGCCTCTGCAGTTCCTAGTTGAGACTTCTGTCTTTCCAGCATAAAACAGACTAACAACACAATATTCTGAAATATCATGCCTATCATAGAAGTGACCATAGGTGAAAGAAGCTCCTTGATAGATATTTTTAAAAAGTGGCTGGATGTGGTGGCTCATGCCTGTAATCCCAACAGTTTGGGAGGCCAAGACAGGTGGATCACAAGGTCAGGAGATGGAGACCATCCTGACCGACATAGTGAAACCCCTTCTCTACTAAAAACACAAAAATTAACAGGGCATGGTGGTGCATGACTGTAATCCCTGCTACTCAGGTGGCTGAGGCAGGAGAATCACTTGAGCCAGGGAGTGGGAGGTTGCAGTGAGCTGAGATTGCGCCACTGCACTCCAGACTGATGACAGTGAGACAAAAGAAAAAAACAATTAAAATGCCAAATGTATATGCTGCAACTAAAGCATTGCGGGGTTTTTGTTTTTATAGAGATGGGGCCTCCTTACATTGCCTCGGCTGATCTTGAAGTCCTGGCCTCCAGTTACCATCCTACCAGGGCCTCCCAAAGCATTAGGATTGAAATTACAGGCATGAGCCATCATGCCCAGCAAAAGCACTGTTTAGAGATTCATTTAGAGTTGTTAGTGTCCATATTAGTATAAAGATCTCAAATAAGTAACCTCCATTTCCACCTTAAAAATCTAAAAACACAGAAAGGCGAACAAAATATAATGAAAGCAGGCATGAGCTACCACATGCAGCCTCCAGTGAACTTTTAAAGATTTAATGACTATTCTTTTTTAAATGTGTGGTAGAATTCAACAGACACTCTCTGGCCTCACCTTTTCTTTGGAGGTTACTATTAGTACTAAGGTGAGGCCCAGAGAGTGTTTGTTGAATTCTACCACACATTTAAAGAATAGTCATTAAATCTTTAAAAGTTCACTGGAGGCTGCATGTGGTAGCTCATGCCTGTAAACCCAGCACTTTGGGAGCCTGAGGTGGGAGAACTGCTTGAGCTCAGGAGTCTGTGAATAGCCTGGGCAAAATCTAGAAATTTGTCCCTACAAAATATACACACAAAAATTATCCAGGCTTGGTGGCACACACCTGTAATCCTAGTTATTTAGGAGGCTGAGGTGGGAGGATGGCTTGAGCCTGAGAAAGGGATGTGGCAGTGAGGCAACATCATGTCACTGCACTCCAGCCTGGGTGACAGTGCAGGCCCTGTTTCAAACAAACAAACAAACAACAAAAACCCAAAAAGCTTCACTGGAATGCATACATTTAAAAACGGAGATTTAAATAACAATTTAAATAACAATTGTTGATAAGGATATGTAGAAATATACTCCAAATATTGCAGGTGGGAATTTAAAAAAGGGTAGCCATTTTAGAAAAAAAAATAGTACTTACTCAACATGTTAAACATAGAGTTACATTGTAACAGAGGATTCCTAGGTACATAACTCAGGGAGATATATATATATAACATTTAAATATCTTGCAGATATTTAAATGTTCTCCTGGGTAAAAGCAATGCTCATATTAAGAAATGTGACTTTTTAATCCTATCTTAGAAGTTACTATGGCATTATCTGGAAGAACTGCATAACTCAATGTAACAATATCTTTCAAATAACCAATGCATAATGTTACAAAACCATGTATAAATAAAAGATGCATTCAAATTGCAGGAAAAATCAATTGATTATAATTTTATAGAATCCAAAAAGTTCATTGATATTATTTCTGAACACATTGCAACCAACATTTAAGAAACTTCTATTTGTAAAACTTTGGTGCAGTGTTAAGAGAAATACTCAAAATTATCTGGAAAAGGTATTAAGATACACTATTAGAACTACGTTTCTATGTAAGGTCACATTTTCAGGGGTTTCACACTTACATCACAGCTCCTGGAGGGCAGGGAAAAGAGAGGACTGACCTGATAAGTTTTTGGCAATTGATTAACAGAGGTACAGGCTGTTTTGGAAAATAGAGTCTGTTTCATCAAGTTATTTCAATGTACTCTATCACTTTTATGACCTGTATGTATTTGGCATTACCTGAGGGGTGTCATTGGCTGTATGTGCCTGGATGCAGAATCTCATTCCTGATTGGTCTGCTGCACTGGAGCAGGACTGGGCCTATCCCTTGCCCTGAGCAAGAATGTTCATCTTCATCCTTAAAGTGGAACCAAGAGCTATTGAGGGAGACTGACATGAAGGCAAAAAGAGACCCAAGATTCTAAAATATCCTGGGAGCCAAGGAGTCAGAGTCACACCATTACATCACATGCCATGTCTTCCAGGGCAGTAGACATTGGCTTCAGTTCTGAAAGCTGAGCCCCAGCAGGAGGCCAGACCAGCATAGTGGAACCCAGAGACCTATAAGCACAGGACAGGGTCTGCTATGTGGTGGGCAGAGCTGGGAGGAAGACTCTCAGAGGTCTCAGGGGCCGGTTCCTGGGTTGTGTGTCAGGACAGTGAGGAAGAGGGGATCCAAGGCAGGATGGAGACATTCATAGCCCTGCTTCTTAGGACCCAAAGAGAAGGCAGAACTGCCTCAAACCTTTTTACAATTCTGTTCACAGAACAAAGAATTCTTCAAACAACTCTGCATTCCCATCTGATTTTTGTGGCTGTTTTCGGGTTTTGTTCTATAAAACGCTCTGTGATAAGTATAGGCAGATAATGAATTGTGGACACTAGGTCCCCACAAAGACCCTGTCAGTCTTTAACAGGAAGCATGAGTCAAAGAATAAAAGATTTCCCAACATGCAAGACTGTTCTATTGTGAGAATGGTTATCATATTCACTGCATAAGAAATCATAGATGTGTGTTCTAGTTTTAACCCTTTGGAAATGGAGTTAGTGATCCTGAAATTACACTGCACCATTTCTTAGAAAAGGCCCTTTATGTCCTGAATTTTGAGCAGTAGGTAAGAGGTCTCAGGGTTCTTTACTGGGGTGAGGGACAATCAGAACCATGTCACCCAGGTGCACACTGTAGGTGACAGCAGTCTTAGCCCAGCAGCAGCCAGCTCCAGGCCTGCTGCCTCCCACTCCGCCCATCAGCCTCAGAGCAGCGTGTCCTGTACCTGCTCTGTCCTCTTCCCTAGCTGAAGCTGCCAGCCCTTGGCTCCTCCTTATTACACATCTGAAAAAATGACCTTCTGGATCTTAAAACCAATATGTTACTCACCTGTTTCTCAGAAACAGAGCATATGGAAATTGATTAGGATCCACCCAGGGTGATGTGTCATTGATGTCTTTTAAAAATTCAGTTTCATTGTTGAAATATCTACCTTATCATTCACTGCAAATATATTTTGTAGAAAGACCTTGTAGTCAATCTATTTTAAGTTTGGAATGAACTGTTATCTTAACCATACTGATTGTTTGAAAACACAAATAGGAATACAGAAGACATAAACTGGGAAAATGTTATTCATTTATTTAATATTTCCTTAGTTTATCTTGTAATGTTTTGCTATTTTCAGGTTATAATACATTCAATTTTTCTTTTTGTTATTAAGCATTTTGTATCCATATTACTATAAATGCTATCACTTTTCTGTTATCATATTAGATGTCCATTGCAAGTATATAGAACACAAGTCTCTCTGCACGTTGGTGTAGCACCTTAAAACCAAATTGAAGCTCTCAGAGCAGAGCATTTGTGAGTCACTCTGGACTCTGAGTGGGGCATGGATGGGATCAGCCTCTTTGAATTCCACCAAAGAATCCCATGCAATGTTGCAGTTGTTGTTTTGGGTGTTTTTTGTTTGTTTGTTTTAATCTCTGGGCAAGAAATTTCTACCTAGACAAGGTGAATGAAGTAAGGTCATAAGAACAACGCACCAACCTAAAAGTTAAACGTAAGAAAAAAGATAAGCATTGTCAGATCTGTGCTTCTGAGGAAAATCAGTGGCTTACAATGGAAGTCACCCCTGAGCTACACTTGCCAGAGTGACCACGAGGGGTAATGAGCAAAGTCCAGATAGAGAAAGGGAAGTTTTTATGTTATCTCCTCTTGGGTCTAGAACACTCTGTGAGTCTTAGAGCTGTCGTGCCATGTAGTACAGTAATAGCCAGACTCATCCTCAGGCTGCAGCCCACATATGTGCAGAATTCCTGCACTGGCTGAGGCATCTTTGGATCCTGAACCCCAGAGCCCTGGTGCTTATCTGAGTGAGGCCACTGCTCAGGGTGCAGGGGAGTGTGGCTGTTGCTCCCAGAGATGCGGAGAGGGTGGGAGGCTGAGTCAGCGCTGGCTGGGAGAGGGAACCTGCAGACACAGACACAGCACAGTGAGGAGTGGGGCCAGGGTTGAGTTGCTGAGGGACCTGAGCCCTGGGGAGTGGATCAGGCTGGGACCACCCTGGACTCAGAGCCCTGTCTCCACTCATGCATGAAAGAGGAGCAGGAGGAGAAGAGGAGACAGGGCCATGGTGAACACAGCTGCCTCTGAGGCCACAGATCTGGGGCTGCACTGCTCCAGGCCTCTCGTATCCCAGCCTTGCTGGGCTCACAGAAGAAGGGCTGCCCATGCAAATGTGTCCCCCCCATTGCCTCTCCCCCAAGTGCACACACAGGGTTCAGGCCTTTGGACAGGGAGGCTGGTATGAAGAAAGAGTTTGCCCCATGGGTAGGGTCTAGGACAGAAGCAGCTGCTGGGACCACACAGGCCCTTGTTCAGGGATTCTATCAGATCCAGAGGGCAAAGCTGCAGAGTTCTGAGAGGAAGTAGTAAACTAGTCCTGGGGCCCCTGTCAGTTCAGGGCTCCCCTGCTGTGAGCACCTGTCCTACTGAAACCCCTAGAGAAGGTCTCACCACATGCCCTGCTGGCCCCTGGTTGAATTTCTGTTTTCTAATGATCCAGAATCTCCCCTTCCCTTTGTCTGTCTAGTGAGAGGAATCCCTAAGGGGAATAATGGAGCTGTGTTCCCGAAGCAGCCATCCCTGAAATGGGGTCTCTCTCTGAGGGATGGTGGTCCAGTAGGGAAGCCCACGTGGAATTGTGGCCCAGGAGGAAACTTCTCTGCTGTGAACTGGGCACACAATGCATGAGCTGAGTACAGAGGGACCTTCTTCACAGGGACAGCTCAGAAGAGGAGACACTTGCTGGGGATGCTTAGTGTGACTAGGAGTTCACTGAGAGTGAAACAGATCTTCATCCAAGGGAAAATAGGCCATGGGGATGCTCAGCCTCTTCCAGGGAAAGGCATTGAGATTGTGGGCACTGAAGTGGCAGCTGCAGGTGTACAGGTGTGTGTGTGTCCCAGGTCTCCAGCAGGGAGGATGTGCGGGGCCCTCAGGTGTTCTCCTCCATCTGCTGGTGAGATGCTGTGCCTACTATCAGTTCTCCTATGAGAGACTCAGCTCTGGGAAGTTCCAGGACAAGGTCCAGAACCTGGGACAGGAGACCATGCAAGGGACATTCCTGGGCACCTGGAGGAAGATGACAGCAGGGAATTAGGGAAGGAGTGGAGTGGTACGTGTCTCAGAGGTAGGGAACAGGGACAGGGACAACTGAACCACAGGCTGTGGCAGGGAAGGAGATGGTCCAGAGTGTGTGGTAGACAAAGGGCAACTTTGAGAGAGGCTGTGAAGCTATCGCTGACAGAGGTGAGGCAGGTGGAGAGCATATCTGAGGGGCTGCAGCTGGTCTGGTTGTACTTTTGTCATGTTGTGGTGATGACACGACAGTGTGGAACAGGTTCACACACCTTAGAGACCACATCAGGGCCAAATGTCTTGTTTTGTCTTCTAAAAGTGTAATGCAGGTGTTAACCACCAGACAGAGAACTTGGAATAGGTCATTCATTCACTCATTCATTCTTTAAACACTTATTTAAGGAAGTCCTGGCATTTCAAACACAGGAGATGTAACAGAGGTTTGGGGACAAGTCCCAGGTCACTGGAACAGAAGGTTCTGGTCACAGAATGGGAATGGAGATGACCCCAGAGCACACTCCAGGACTGAAAACTTTCTGTCGTCCCCTAAAAGAACCGACGCCTTACAGTTAGGTCTTTCACAGATCTTTCCCTCCCCACCATGCAGCTCAGGCTAAAGTGGCATCTCAGTGGCTGAAGGGTCTACAGGTGGCAAAAGCTCCAAGACACATCAGTTCTGACCTCACATGGGGTGCAGGTGGAAGAGCAGCAGTGGGGAGAAGGGCATAGCTCCTGTCCCAGTTGAGGATATAGCAGTAATGCTGGTGATGGTGGCCATGGAAGTGTCCCAATCAGATGTCTCTCCAGGAGAACCTGCAGGAGGAGCAGAGGTGACTGACTGCCTCCTGCCCCTGGGCTGGATGCAGGCAATGAGGAGCCAAGCGGTGGCCACAGCCAGGTCTTCCCACATGAAGCAGGGATCCTGTAATGGGCACCCCGTATGTAAAGATCTGCTCAGCCTGCTGAAGGTTTTGCTGACCTGCCTGTGGTCTGGGGCTCTTCACACCCACCCTTCTTTCCCCTCTCCTTGCACAGAGGTCAGAGCTATGAAGCATCCTTCCTGTGCCAGTTCCTTCCTTATGTGTCTTTCCCCAGTATCCTTTGCCTCTCCCAAAATAACATTTGTATTTAATCCTCTCTTGTCATCTGCTTCTCACTGGCTACACACTAAGAAGAAAAATATGAGAGAAAGAAAGAGAGAGAAGGAAGGAAGGAAGGAAGGAAGGAAAATCTGCTTTAGAGGGAAAACCCCATTCATGCCACTGAAAGAAGCGTTATTGTGTCACTGCTATTTAGCCTGCATTCTCAAGCTGAAGTCCAGAGATAAGCAAAACCCCAGCACTGGCAAAGGCATCCTTTGATCCAGAGAAGGGACTGGGGCCACCGAGCCCTAGTGTTTACTTGAATCTGAGTAGAATATCAGCAGATTCCAAAGTGGCCCCCTGGCTTGTCCTGTGTTCAGTAAAACATCACTGAAGTCCCTGCTCAGGGTTCAGGTGAGTGAACCATGATCCCAGAGATGCACAAGCGGGGGCCAGTACAGTCAGTGCTTGCTGGGAGAGGAAACCTGCAAATACAGACACCTCTGGGTGATGGGACAGGCTTCAAGGTGAAGGTCCTGGGAGTCTGAGAGAGGGGATAACACAGGCTAGGGCTGCCTGGGTCTTTGTGGACTGTCCCTACCTGAGCAGTGAGAAGGAACGTGAGGAGGAGAGGGGTCCAGGACATGGTGGACACAGTCAGAGGGCTCAGCTGCGCTGTACAAGGCCTCTTCTAGCCCCTTTCCTCTGGCCCCAGAGGAGAAGCTGCAAAAGCATTCCTGTCGACAGGGGGCCCCTTTCCTTCCTGGGCTGTGAGCTGGTGGACAGTGATACCCTGGGGCTGCCCCATGGGAGGGACCTGAAATAAATAAGCTGCTGATGGGCATCCACAAGCCTGAAAGGAGAAGACTCATCCAAGTCCATTGGTCACGAGTTGACTCCCTGTCTGTGACCAGAGTCCAGCCCTAGACTTGAGGTCAGCAGGGCATTTATACATCTATGGCTCCCTCTACCCAGAGCCTCTGGCACAGCCCCACCATGCCCCCTGCTGGCCACGTGTAAAACTCCAGTTTCCTCTGTGCGTCCTGGGCCTTTCTGACTCTGCACCTTTTCCCCTGCAATTCACACAGATTGATTGAGACATCTGTGTGTCCATGGGGATCAGATCCCATGTCTCCAACAACAACGCACTTCTCATGTGGATGGAAGACTCGTGTAGTAAAGGCCAAGAAGCAAAAGACACAGCAAATGTGGAAAATGATAGAAAGGAGAAGTGTGCCCTCCTACCCCTCAACTACTAGGAGACATTTAGGAATGTTTCTCAGAGGGATTGTGCCTTCTCTTTGGGCAGGGGTGCATGAGGAACTCTCAGGGAAGAAACAGAGGAGAGGACATTCGGGAGAAGAAACGACTAAAATCTCAAAGGCGTGAGGGCTCCTGGGATGGCAAAGCCTCTGAGGCCGGGCTGCAAAAGAGAGATTGGGGAGGGAGGTGAAAGTCCCAGGAGGACATGACAGACTATGAGGACTAGAAGGGGAAATGAGAGGGAGTGGAAAGAAGGGAAACAGAAGTTAAATATGCTTCAGAGATGCCATGTCCAGTGGGTGTGTGCTAGGATATCTGGCAAAGAAGTCAGAAGGGTAAAACCTGTGAAGACACATGAAGGGCTAAAGCAATGGTCTCTAGGAGGACAGTTTACAGGTAGAAGGAAAGACAGTGACATTCATGAAGTCCTGGTCCAGAAATGATGGGGACAAGGGAGGATAACTGAGGTGGGTGGGAAGGGTGTTAGGTGGGAATTGTGAGGCTCCCCTCTGTTGAGGGAGGATGTGGAAGGAACCAGTCTCCCTCTCCTTACTCACCTGGTGCATCCAAGACACCAGCTTGGAGTTCCTGATGGATCCTTTCTTCCCACTCCAGGGAAGGGATTTCTATAAAGATTTTCTGTCTGTTCCTCTTTCTGGGACTCCAGTTACACATATGTTAGAAGTTTGATATTGTTCCACAGGCCCCTGTGGTTCCAGTGATACTTTCCCAATGTCTTTTCCTTTCTCTTTGCCTCATTTCCATTAGCTAATTGGAAGACTGTGCCTTCAAGTTTTACAGCACAAAATGTATTGTCAATCCACCCAGCGATTTTCAAAATGGTAATTTATTTCCTCCCAGGAACATTCATTTTGTTACTTATTTTATATCTTCATTTTACTTTATATATGTGTATGTTGACATTCAGATATTTAACATAATTACAACAACCCCTTTAGCACACTTCTTCATCTATATGAAATATATCTATCAATAATTTTCCTTATAGTTGTGAGTTACATTCTCTTTTATTTGGGGCTGTGCAGGTGAGAATAGAAATCATTTTTATTGGTTATTTGATGCTGGATATAGACTGTTTGTGTGTGTGTGCTTCCGACAATCTGTTTTGTTTGCTGTTTGATTTTATCTCATCATTCAAAAGGGTTGACTTTTTCTTTAGCAGTTTATTAATATATTAATGGTGCAGACTAACGTTTTTGAAGTTTACTTTTAAACTATTTAAAGGTGGATCTAGAATGACATACAATTTAAGAATAATTTAGCACCTGTTAAACATTTTTCTAAGTATCTGAGTTTTGCCAAGAGGGAAAAGTGGCTTCTCCTCTCATTGGTTGGAACTCAAACAATTCTTAGTATTTGTTAAGCCACGAAAACCTTTTATCTCACAACTTAGTGTTGTTT
>NW_016108195.1:246219-252713 GCF_001604975.1 Cebus imitator | reverse complement strand
TGAGACTGTGCACATTTTTAATTTGCAAAAAAATAATTTTCAAAGATATCCCTTTACATCTCACTTTGTTTAAAATCCAGAAGTAAACTTTTCATAATGATCCGTGCTTCTCTTTGGATATTGGGTTTGTTGTGTTTGACTCCTGCATGGCACTTGAAATCTAATCCTAAACCCACTGCATACATATGTCTGTTTCTGAACTGATAATAAAACTCTGATATTTGTAGCAATTGTTTTACATTGTTTATATTAATTTTGCTTTAAGTTGCATCTCAAAATCTAACAGTATATATTTCACTCCTTTGTTGTTTATTTGCAAAATATTTGAGGCTACTAAACTTTCCCATATAACTATCAAGGGAACATCACCAAGATTCACCAAAAAAAGAAAAAATTGACTGACATCTATTAAAATACATTTATTTGATTGATATATTAAATAAACATTTTTTATTTTTCTTAATACTAAGCCATCCATATAGTCTATACTTATTTAGGTCTCTGATTGTCATTCATGGAATTTTTTCTTTTTTCATTCTTTTTTAAACTTTTATTTTAGGTCAGGGGTACATGTGAAAGTTTTTAATATAGATAAACTGCTGTCACAGAGGTTTGTCATACAGATTTTTTTCATCACCCGAATATTAACCCCAGTACCCAATAGCTATCTTTTCTTCTCCTGTCTCTTCTCCCACCTTTTACCCTCAAGTAGATTCTAGTGATTGTTGTTTCATTATTTCTGCTCATGAGTTCTCATCATTTAACTACCACTTGTAAGTAAGAATATGCAGTATTTGGTTTTCTGTTCTTGCATTAGTTTACTAAGGGTATTAGCCTCCAGCTCCATCAATGTTCCTGCAAAAGACATGATCTCATTCTTGTCTATGGCTGCATAGTGCTTCATCATGTAAATGTACCATATTTTCTTTATCCAATCTGTCACAGATGAGCATTTAGGTTCATTTTGTCTTTGCTATTGTGAATAGGGCTGCAAGAAACACTCACATGCATGTGTCTTTATGGTAAGTGATTTATATTCCACTGGGTATATAACCAGTATGGAATTGCTGAATCAAATGGAAGCTCTGTTTTTAGCTATTTGAGGAATCGACATACAGCTTTCCACAGTGGTTGAACTATTTTACACTTCCACCAGCAGTGTATGTGTTCCCTTTTCACTGCAGTCTTGCCAGCATTTGTTATGTATTGACTTTTTAATAACAGCCATTCTGACTGGTATGAGATGGTATCTTATTGTGGTTTTGATTTGTATTTCTCTACTAATCAATGATGTTGTGTTCTTTTTTCCATACATTTGCTGCCTGTGTGTATATTTTTTTTTTGGCCTCATCTAGTCAGGTGAAGGCCTTAAGGTCCCTCAAATTTTTCATGTTTAATAATTGGAGACCTGTTACAGTAGTAACCTATCCCCAGAATGTGCACCTTCTGGAATGGAGAATTTTGTATAGCAAACTTCATTCCTTAAGATAGGGCACCTCTCTTTCCAGAAATTATGTTGAGCAGCGCCCTTCTAATCACCTATCTTGAGAAGTGCCCTTCTGTCTTCTCTGGCCATACACATGCAGAGTGTTTTGAATCTGGTTCTTGGATCCAGTTTTAAGCTCGGACATTCAATGGGTGGAACCCCTTTCTCTTGTTTCTCTTGATTCCTGTGTTTCAAGTCAGATTCCCTACTACTTCCTCTGAGGTGGCTTCCTGCCACTGAAGCAGTCTAGTGTCCCTTCCTCCACACGTGGCCACTGTTTGCATCCTCTGTAGAGCCCCAGTGGTTTCTTTGATGTGTGGGTTCATAGTTTCAATAATATGTTGAGTCTCAGTGCTACATTCTCATGTAAACCATCAACAACTAGTGCCCCTGATGAGGTGCTGGCCTAATTGATGAGAAAAGCATAGTGGTTCCCACCTGCATGATCTCTGGCAAACCCTTCCTGAGCAAGTGTCCCTTGAGGTAGCAGCTTCATAGGGTGTATAGGGGAAAAAAATTTATTTTCTTCTCACTCATACTGTTTTTTTGAACCATTGTTCTGGGAATTTCACGTTGAGTTTTATTCACAAAAATCTTGTAGAAAGAGCAAGTAACTCTGTGGTGTCCCCATCTGAATATTTTGTCATGAGAGAAGTGACTGAAACTTTTGTCCTCCATTCTGTTTTGATCAGTAAGTACCTTTCCTGCTGGAACCATCTTCTTTCCTGTTTTTCAGTTCTCCTTCAGTTTCAAAGAAACAAAGGCTTTTGTAGGATCACAGCAATTCATGAAAGAAAAAGAAAATACACATTGCCCTGTTGTTTACCTTGCCCCTGGCCAAGCAAGCTCTGTCCATGCTGTAACCCATTCAGGGCTCAAGGGACACTCCCAAGTGGGCAGTGGCCTTTCCATGGTGGAGCTGAGGGCACTGAGGCTCAACAATGTCCCTTCGCTTGCCCGGAATGCTCTGACTAGTCACAGTGAGAACTTGGGCTCCGTGTGTGCCCGACTCCGCAGTTGCATTTCCTTTCATTGGTCTGTGGTGGGATCTCTCAGAGACTGAGCTAGGTTGGAGGCTTGAGCTTTTTTCTTTGTAACAAACTTGTTGAAAATAATTTCAAGCTGAAACGGATAATTTGCTGGTCTGGTACAAAGAACTCCTATAGCCCCTCACACACATAGCTGAGTGATAAATACCTTGGGGCACTTCGTCCGTGAGCAGAACTGGTGGCTCCTCCAGTCCCTCCAAAGGGACCTACAGCTCCAGAAGGCTCTTGCTGGAAAATTGCTGAGGGAATGAAGGTACTGGTCTCTTCCTACCCTGTATCGCTTTGGGTTTCTGCTCTCAACATGTCGGTCTTGGAGTCCTTGTAAAGTTACTGGGCTCTGTCTCAGGAACATCCCATCAAGGACCAGGCTCCCACACACATGTTTCAGAAATGAGATGCTGGTGGTATGGGCCAGCTCTGCCAGGGCATCATGAGACATGGGCCAGGAGAGGCTGCATTCATCCATGCAGACAGGCTGAGATGCATGAATGCACTGTCCCAATTATACCAGGAGGCATCCTGTGTGTGGGTTCACGTGATAAGCTGTGAAGAGTCTGTACAGTGCACAGCTGTGACCCCAGCAGTGGTGCCAGAGTTGTTGTGCTCCACCCACTTCTCCCTTCGGGGAAAGTCACAGTAGAGTCGAGGAGAATATAACCTAAATCATAACTTGATCACTTATTGAGGACTTTTCCCCATCTACTCAACTAATAATATGTACAGTATCTCAGAAGTTTGAGACGTTTTTTGTTTTCTCCTGAAAATGCAAACAATATTCAAAGTATAAGTTTAAGAAGATTTAGGATTCTGAAAAAGAGAGATAAAAGGACCTAACAAAATTTAGTTAGAATTAAAAGTATTCCTAGACATTGATTCTAAATAACACATGCAGAGAACAAGAATAGGAAGCCTGGGTTTGACCTGCCTTCCCCAACCAGACTGTTTTGAGGTGTTCCCCATCTGCCAAGTATGAACTACCATAAAGTCGCATTGAGTGTCCTAAGTGATGGTTATTGATCAGGTAAACTGTGCCCTGAGTAACTGGGGCCAAATGAGGTGGATCGAAGGGCTGGGGGAGGGGCAAATACCCAGAATCTGGAAGGCACCTATGCAGGGCTGTGCCAGGGAGGGGCCAGCCTGGAGGCAATGCTGGGCAGGATCTGGGGGCAGAAGTTAGAGGGAGCACAAAGGCATGGCGAGGAAGGAGAGTTGCACAGTGGAGAGGAGAGTTGCGCTCTTGAACAGAGTTTTCAGAAGCAGAGTACGAACCTGGAAAGAACAAGATTTTTGAGCAATAAAATTGCTGCTGACAATTGCTAGTGTGGAGAGAATCAGAGAAAGCAGTTGCGAGGTGTATGAAGCCAAGCATCAGTGATGAGAGTCTGAGACACTGTGCTTTCAGGAAGATTAAGAACAGATACACAGAAGGCAGTTTTAAGAAAACTTAGGGAAACCTTGGTGAGAATGAGGATGTACAGAGGGGAGGAGAGAGAGGAACCCTGCAGAAGTATGGCTCAGACCCTGCGGGCACCGTGCCTTTTCTGAGACGAATCTGGACTGGCTTGAGGCCACTGGAAGTCTCCTTAGTCCACTTTCTGAGAGTGTGATTTCCACTTTCTGAGAGTGTGACGTCCTCTTCCTGTGGAAATAGAAATAACTTTTAAGGGGGTGCTATGGGGCCTTAATAGTATAAAACCTGACCTCCCCTTAACAAAGATGAATTTTGCCAGCAGATTTCCTTTAGACTTGAACTGCAACTTGCCCCTGAGTCTCCAGCATGCTTGCCTGCCTGTTAGATTTTGGCCTCACCAAGCATCCACAATTATATGAGCCAAGTCTCCACGTTTATTTCTCTGTCTCTCCCCTGCCATCTCTCTCTCTCTCTGTGTTGATCTCCATCTTTATCTATCTTCTGTTGACTCTGTTTCTCTGGAGAATCTTTACTAGGGTTTGCATGCATAAGTGTCAAGAGTTTAGTATTTATTCTGCTGGGTGTTCTCTGAACTTCTTGGATCTATGGTTTGGAATCTCTCATTAATTTTTGAAAAATATTTCTTTTCTTCCTGCAATAGTTACTTTTATGTGTCAACATGGAGAGTGTTTTTGGATGAGACTAACACTTAAATTGATGAATTTGGGAAAAGCAGATTGCTTTTCATGATGTAAGTGAAACTCATTCACTCAGTAGGAGGCCCAACTAGAACAAAAAGACTAGCCTCTTCAAACAAGAGGGAATAAAATTCAGACAGCCTCTGGAATTTATCTGTACCATCAGTTCTCCTCTATATGTGTGTGTCTGCATGTATATATACACACACACACATATATGTATACACACACACACTATGTGTGTGTGTGTGTGTGTATATATATATATATATATATAGGTCTTATATACACACTATATATAGGCCTTATATATATATATGCACAATATATATATACACATATATGTACACATATATATACAGTGTGTACATAGATATAATCTGTGTATATATATACACATACATGTATATATAAGGCCCACATATATACATATATGTGTATATATATAGTGTGTATGTATATACATAAGGCCTATATATAGTGTGCATATACATACAAGGCCTATATATAGTGTGTGTATACATATAAGGCCTATATATATAACACACATATATACATATGCATATATATAACACATATATGTTGTATACATATATGTGTTACATATAACACATATATATAGGCCTTATATGTATACACTATATATGCACATATATGTGTGCATATATAGGCCTTATATGTATACATACACTGTATATGTATATTTACATATGATTATGTGCACACACTATACATTGCATATATATACACACTATATATATAATCTGTGTATATATATATACACATATATTTGTATATATAAGGCCTACATATACATATATGTGTATATATATAGTGTGTGTATATATATAAGGCCTAAATATAGTGTGTGTATATGTAAGACATATAAACATATATGTTTATGTGTATATATGTGTATATATAGTGTGTGTACATATATACATATGTGTGTGTGTATATATATACACTTATAGTGTACATATATAGTTGTGTGTGTGTGTGTATATATATATATATATGGCCTAAGGCCTATATATATATATATATAGTGTGTATGTATACATATATATGACCTATTGAAACAGGGTAAGGAGTTTCCACCAGTTTCATGGTGGAAAAAAATTCATCCTAATAGTAGTTGCTCAGATTGTTTTTTCTAGCTTTAATGGTACCAAGTATTTCAGTGACATTCTGAGACCTAACCTTTTTTATTGAGTCTTCCCCTCACCCCTCTAGAAGCTCTTGGGATCTTTTGTTCATGGCTGGAGTGCTGGTATTCCAAGATGATGTATCGCAGTGTCCTTCATTTTTTGCTTCCATGGGTTAAGCATTTCATAGTCATTCAATATGACATTGAATATTTTCTCATAATGATTATTGGATTTTTTTTCTCTCCTTTATTTTCTCTGCAGGTGAAATAAATGGTTTCAATTAGTAGTGATATATTTCGTCCTCTTCACAGCACAGTGAGTGTGTGTGTGTGATAAATACCCTCTTACTGTCATGGAAATTATTGCCAGGTACCAAATTACAAAACACACACACACAGTTACATCCTGAATCCTGAAAAGATGTCAAAAGAAAGATCCTAAGAGAAGCTTATTCATCCCCTCACCAAGTCTCTATATTTTTCTACTGGTTAGAAAAATATAGTCTCTATATTTTTCTCGCCTCCCAAAGTGCTGGGATTACAGGTATGAATCACAGTGCCCAGCCTCATTCTCTTTTAATTAGCTCACTTTCAATTTCCTATTATAGAAATACCATCAAATAGAAAATGTCAATGTTAAGTAGGATTTCCATGTAAAGGTGGCCAATCACAAAACCTCCCTTCCTTGATGCTTATTCAT
>NW_016108195.1:243565-244716 GCF_001604975.1 Cebus imitator | reverse complement strand
AACACTGCCCCTGGCTAATTTTTGTGTTTTTAGTAGAGACGGTGTTTCTCCATGTTAGTTAGGCTGGTCTCAAACTCCTGATCCTCCTGCCTTGGTCTCCCAAAGTGCTGGGATTACAGGCATAAGCCACCATGCCTGGCCTCTTTTAGCTATTTTAAAATACACAATAAATTATTGTTTACCATTGTCACTCTGTTGTACTATCAACTACTACATCTTATGTTTTCTAACTGTATTTTTGTACCCATTAATTATTCCTGTGCACTCCCTCCAGCCCACTACCCTCCCCAGCCCCCAGTAACCATCATTCTACCGTCTCCATGAGTTCAATTGTTTTTATTTTTAGCACCCTCAAATGACTGAGAGCATACAAAATTTGTCTTTCTGCGTCTGGCTTATTTTAGTTAACATAGTGATCTCCAGTTCTACACTCGTTGTTGCAAATAAGATTCTCTTCTTTTTAATGGCTGAATAATATACCATTGTGTATATGTACCACATTTTCTTTATTCATTCACCTGTTGATGGACACTTAGATTGCTTCCAAATCTTGGCTATTGTGAATAGTATTGCAATAAATATAGAAATGCAGATATTTCTTTGATATGCTGGTTTTCTTTCTTTTGGGTATATACCCAGCAGTAGGATTCCTATGTCATAAAAAAGCTCTCTTCTTAGTTTCTTGAGGACCCTCCAAACCATTCTCCATGGTGGTTGCACTAGTGTACATTCCCACCAACAATGTGCCAGGGTTCCCTTTTCTCCACACTCTCATTAGCATCTGTTACTGCCTGTCTTTGGATATAAGCCATTTTAACTGGGGTGGGATGATAGCTCATTGCAGTTTTAATTGGCATTTCTCTGATGATCAATGATGTTGAGGACCTTTTCATATACCCGTTTGCCATTTATATGTCTTCTTTTGAGAAATGTCTATTCTGATATTTTGCACATTTTAAGTCAGATTATTAGAGCTTTTTTTCCTATTTATTTTTTCCCCTGAACTCTTTATATACTCTGGTTTTTAATCGCTCATCAGATGGATTCAGGATTGGGTTTTGTCATTATTTGACACCCAATTCTAACCCATTAAATGCTGTCAAGTGGAGAAGTGACCTAATATTTATATTGGAAGATGACTTTGTGTATTT
>NW_016108195.1:241914-242974 GCF_001604975.1 Cebus imitator | reverse complement strand
TGTCTCTCTGGGCTATGAGGGTGCTGTGTTCATTAGAGATGATTTTTGAAGTATGCCCACTCTTTTCTGCCCAGTGAAACATCAAAACCTTTGGTTTGCATTAATCAGCACTCCTTGGGATTATGCACAAGGGATGTAGGGCTGGGCATTGAGTGTCATCTGTAAAGGAAGGAATCTGTGGTAACATCTCTCTCACAGGCATTTACTTGAACTTAGAGAAAAAGTTCTGCTCTTTGCCAAGGGGAAATTGATAATCACCCTCTAAACTTTTAAGATTTGTTATAGCACATTTATGTTTCTGTCCTCTCTGTGGGTTTAAATGGGTCTCCCAGGGGTGGATGGCACAGTGAATGTTCACTCTGGGCTCACTGGTACATCTCCAGTCTCCTGGGAAGGCAGGGGAGAAGTCTGACCTTGATCACATTTGTAGCCTCCACTTCCCACCCCTACCACGGATTCTGAGATATGGCTTCTTTCTCTCCAGTTCTCTAATTTTTGGGGAAACCAAGAGTTCCTTCCCACAGAAGATGGCATTACACCATTTCCTGTCTTCAAATATTAGGCTTCTGTTGTTCTCTAAGTTGATATTTATAGGTTAAGTTCTGGACCTTTTATTCACAGATTGCTAAAAGTTGTGCAGGAAACTCCTATGATAAAATGTGCTGATAGCACATAATTCTGTCCATGCTATGGATGGCATTTTTATCTTCGGAGGATCCTCATTTTATATAATAAGATACAAAACTAAGTGGGCACCCTCTATCTATCTGGGGCACTTCATTAAAGACCTGAGTTTGCTGCTATCTGTCATTTGCTTTTTTTCATGACACCTTTGAACCACCTAAATATTGCCAGCACCCTCTTTTGGGACCCTGACATCTGAGAGGGTGAGATGGCACAACTGCAGTCATCCCTGTTCCTCTTTGAAATTTCCCTCCTCCTTTAACCTTCTCCCTTAAGCAACCTGCTGTGACTGCTAATGACTTGTTTAGATCTCTCCAGGTTTGGACTATTATACATAGAATAAGTCAATATGTGTTTCTCGGTGTCTGGCTTTTTC
>NW_016108195.1:235152-241681 GCF_001604975.1 Cebus imitator | reverse complement strand
TAATTTTTTGTATTTTTAGTAGAGACGGGGTTTCACCATGTTGACCAGGATGGTCTCGATCTCTTGACCTCGTGATCCACCCGCCTCGGCCTCCCAAAGTGCTGGGATTACAAGCTTCATAATTTCTAATGTATCAGTTCTTGAAAAATGCATGCAAAATCAGTATTTAGTAATTATCAGTTCTACTAATTTTCTATGTTTCTTGTAAAAACAGAATGTTTTGTGTTAAATGTTCTTCTTTTATTGTTTCACACTAGCAGAGAATCAAATGTTTGAACCATACAACCAAAATATTACTTACTTTATTTTACTTCATATCAAATGTCCAAAACTAATCATAGAGTCTAGAATATAATTAGAAATATGAGAAATAAACGAGTTATGAATAAATAGTCTTGTAGGAAAAATGTGAAATGATGACAGATTTTATGAAGTGAAGATGAGAATTGGAAAGAAAAACTAACAGAAACATAGGATAGACCAACATTTCAGGTCTCTTATGGTTTCGGGTCAGTAATAACCAAAAATATCATCTTACACTTTTAAGTCTCAATCTTGAGAAATCATTTGGAATTTTATACAGGTATGGTCAGATTACTTTACTTCTGCATGACTCGTTTTTCTCATCTTTAAATATTGGTGGAATGACCATACATACTTCATAACATTGTCTTATGCATAAATTAGTGCATATAAAACACTTGGAATAGTATTTGCCACAAAGTAAGTAATTGAATAATTGGAACGTTAAGGAAAATATAAGATGATGGCTGCCATATTCGATACTGAATGTTTTTATTTCTGCAAAAATGCACACACGGTAGTGGAATACTTTTTAATAAGCTGCAAATTCCTGGAAAGTAACAAAATTAATGAAACCTAATACTAATACTAATATTAATAAAACTAATAGGTAAAACAAAAGCATGGTTAAGTAAAGGAAGCCAGAAAGAAACAACCAAAAACAAGATATAGCAAAAATCTATGTGTGAAGAAAATCTTCATATAAAAGAGCAGAAATTTTTAGTGTACTAACATTTTTCATATATATAATGGCAACGATTGTTCACATTTCAGGCACACAATATAAAAGCTCTCTTCATGTTATGAGTTTTCTGGTATATAGTTTCAAAAAACTCAAATTAATTATGACAAGATCAGGCAGTATGTTAGAGTTGACCAGATAACGTTCCTTTTGCCAAGCGGGATACTGAATATTCAGCCTCACCATGACAAACCAATCACATTTAATTTACAGGTGTTATGTGGTGTGCAGGACTCGAGTTAGAAGAGTAAGGCATGTCTGCTAATTAAAATGTCAACATCTACTTTTGATAAAATGACCTTCCTTCCTTTTTTCCTTCTGTCCTTTCTTCTTTCTTTTCTTCCTTCCCTTCTCCCTTCTTTCTTTCATTTTATTTCTTACCTAATTTTTGTTCTTCAACATTAAAAGAATGTGTTTGCATAAAAAAGTGATGTTTGACATTTCAAAATTAATTAATATTAACATTTCATTAGCTTTTATGTAGACAACATTTCATAGGTGATTTGGCTTCATGTTTCCTTGATCCATGTTCCTGTCTCTTGAATCCTCCAAAACTTAACTCTTAGAATGTTGTCTTCTCCCTTCATGGGTTATTCTTACTATGTAAGCTTTCATTTTTATAGATCCCTTCAGAGTCTAAATCTCTACCATTTACTCCAGTTAATTTATCATTTGCATCATTTAGCTTTCTACTTTGTAACTCACCATCATTTATAACTCAATGTGTCACAAACAAAAAGTATTGCTTTCCTCAAAAAACACTTGTGTCCTCTGTTTCTATTTCAGTTGGTTGTATCTTCCTTCTTCCAGTAACTTCAGTGTGAANAGCTTCTGTGCAGGCAAGGCTGTGTGTGTTCTCAGGAGAGAGTTTCCATTTACACAGCCCATTCGCCAGTGTCCACTTCTAAAAAATAAAATCCAGCCCCACTCTACTCTGTCTGTACAGTGACTCCTCCACCCTCACCAGAGCCATCCCTGGGTCTGGTTTATTATCCTCACTGTTCAGGTGGAGAACCTGAAGGGCCAATGGGTGGCCCAGCTCCCGAGTTCCTGAATGAAAAAGCAAAAACATGAACCCAGGAGTGTGGGTCTGTGCTGACACTGGCAACTACTGGCATGCTCTTAGTCAGGGGGTGTTTGCCACCACGCAGGAAGTCCAGCATCCATGTATAAGCCCTAAGGAGATCCCAGACACTGCCCATCATTATAAAGTGGCCTCCGTGGTCACACAACCCAGGACTGTAACCCAGTTACAGACACATCTCCCCAGACCGGCGTAGTCATCAGTGTGAAAAGCACAAAGATCCCCAGGTGTTTGAATCAGCTCACAGATCCTTTTCTCTTTAATTTTTAAGTTCAAGGGAACCTGTGCAGGATGAGCGGGTTTGGTACATACGTAAACGTGTGTCATGAGGGTTTGTGGCGCAGGTTATTTCATCATCTACATATCAAACCTAATATCAGTTATTTTCGTGATCCTCCTGCTCCTCCCACCATCCACCCTCCTGTCGGCCCTAAGCTCACAAATTCTAAGAGCAGTGGGGGACCACACGAGCCAGTGTGGCCCACTTCAGTTGTGAAGTTAATTTGCTCAACAGCTGGCCAGAGCACATAAGGATCAGTGATGTCTTTTAGTAGATTTAGTAATATTATCTTCCCAAGCCCAAAAATGCTCAAACCCTGCCATCTGAAAATGGTGAGGAGAGGGACAGGCAGGAACTCTGTGCAGCACTTGGTTGGTAGCCTGGTTTCCATCCCCTCATGGCAACTCGCTTGTGCATGCGGGTTAAAGACCCTCCGCCTCAACCCAAGCCTCCTCCATGAGGAGACTCTCACTGGTGGCCAGCTACTGCAGCATATGGCCACCAGCCCAAGTGAAACAAAACGTTGTTTTAAAACAAGTTATGTATTCATAAAGTCCACTCATTGTTTTGTCATCTCTGCTCTCTCTGTGGTTAAGTCTTCCTATTAATTTCTGATATTAATTTTGTGATTTCCCTTTTTTCTTGATAAATCTCACTAATGACTTGTGTACTAGACTTTTCTTGAAAACAACTGTTGGCTTTCATCCACTGCTGAGTCATCATCCATGGTTGGGGCATCAGGGTCATCATCCACTGATGGAACATCATCCACAGAGGGGTCAACATCCACTGATGGGACATCATCCACTGCTGGGACATCATCAACTGCTGGGGCATCATACACCAATGGGACATCAACCACGGCCGGGGTTGTTATCCACAGCCGGAGGCATCATCCACGGCCGGGAGCATCTTCCACGCCCGGGTGTGTCTTCCATGTCTGGGACATCATCCACTGCTGGGTGCATCTTCCATGTCTGGGGCATCTTCCACGGCTGGGGGCATCTTCCATGGCTGGGGNCGCACAGATTTTGAAAACAAAAACAAAAACAAAAACTCTTCATTGTTACCTTATCCTACTTGTACTTTTTAATTCTTGACTCAATGTCCACAATCATATTGTCTGTCATGCTCTGGAATTGGTTCAGTTTTGTTCCATCCAATCCTACTAATTCCTCAATAACTTCCTCCTAATAACTTGCCTTAAAAACCTGACACTTGCTGATGCTTGTATTGAATACTTTGTCTCTAATTGCTACCTTTGAGTTTTTTGTTATTGTATGGTATGTAGTATATAGAATATTAAGTTGGAATGGCATTTTGAGAACAAAACAGTCCAGATCTTTTATTTTAAAGTTATGAATTCTGGACTTGCCACATTTAATACTTGAAACCTTCTTGAAGAAAGAACACATGTGTCATTCCTCTGTATTCTACTTTCCCCATAACCTGTACATGTAGTTCAGTGTAGGAAATCCACTAGGTACTAACCATTTCTGACATACAAACTGATTAAGTGGCTTGCCGAATTCTATCCTAACAACAAAGCCCTAAGCTTCTTGATGGCAGAACTGGTCTTGCCCTATAATTCCTCTATACTCTTGAATAGACCTAGTCAAGTATGAAAAATACAGGAGGTACTAACTTTTTTATTACATGTAGTTTTCCTTTTATACATGTAAATAAATATACATATATGTATTATATCTGTGATAACATGAAGATTATTCTATGTTACTGATGTGGAAACAAGTCATTTACATTGCTGATGAGTGATGAAGGCACATTTTAACGTAAGTCAGATACCAGAGGCCCTCAACTAATTTTCATATTATACTTCTTCTTGCTACTTAGTAATAATGCCTAATTAATTAAATGTACTTCAGCTAGGTTGATTATGGAGCATGCATTTAAGTTAACTGTGATACCAAACTAATTTCTTTGGATAGGTTCTAAGATGAAATCTATTATCATGTGAATCCCAACAAATAAAGCATTTATTTAACAAATATTTACTAAGTTCCTTCTATGCGTCAGGCATTAAGCTATTACTAAGAAATAACATGATAGTGGATGTATAGGCACATGGTGTTTTCCTTCTTCTGGCACAAAGCACAGAGGCAGTATTTGCAGCTTGGTGTCAGCTCTTTGAAAAGAGTGAAGATTCTCAGGCAAAACGGCCCCAAGTATGTACAACTACATCAGCATTTTGTTGCTAGTAGGTAAGTTCCTATGCTGTAAAATCTTCAGGATACTTCTCTATTAAAGAAACAAAAGAAGAAGAGGAAAATAAATGTATCTACATCCCCGATGTCCTAAATCCTAATGAGAGACTCATTCATTGTTTTTATGGCTTAGCTCTTAATGTGCAAAACTCCTGGTATAATTGGCACATTAATTTGTATGAGTCCTCACATCTGCTAACTAGTTTACTTCTGAAGTTTTCTTGAATGCCAATCCAGTGTTTTCTTTGATATATATTGGGCAGTTGACAAGATTAGACTGAGTAAGAGATTAGAATATGTTACTACTGAGTCTGCTTTGTACTTGTGTTCCTCCACAGGAATCTTTAACAAATATCAAGGTACAAAAATAACTTATTATAATAGCAGCCACTTACGTGATGTTTACTTTGTGCTAGTCACTGTTTTACAAAATTCACACATATAACTTCTAAATAACATCAAGCTCTATGTCATATGTACTAATATTATTTCTGTTTTACAGATGAAATTAAGTAACTGAATCAAGATCACCCAGTTTGGAAATGGCAGTACCAATATTTGAACAGATTCAATCTAGCTTTGGCATCTGTCTTGATAATCACCATATAATACTTCATCTCAAGAATTTAGCAAAAGTGNCCCTTTTCATTATTTCTATTTCCATATAGAAAGAGTTGTTTTAAGAAAACAGATGCCTCTGTCTGTGTTTGTGAACAGGAGTGTTCGGTCTAAAGCCTTTCTCTGGTAGCTCTGCAGGAAGATTGCCCACCTCACCCTTGCTTTCTGTGGGTTCCAGAGGATTCCATTTAAAGGAGCATCTCTCCCCACTCTGCCTCACGTGACACCAGCTCTCCTGTACCTACTGGCTTTCTAAATGCTTTCTTCCACCTTCATTGAATTCAAGACTCTGGAAAATAGTTAAAAATTACAAAAAGGTGGGAGTGGGGATGATCTGGAAATCCCTGCTATAATATTTTTAAAGGAATCTACTGGAAACTATGTTTTAAATAAAGCCATCCCTTAGCACTAGAATATCAAGCCATTTTTTTTAAATAACTTTGAGATATAATTCAAATGTTTTTATATGAACATATATGTGTGTATGTGTATATATACAACTATATACATGTGTGTATATATACACATAGTTGTATATGTATGCACATACACATATGTATACAGTTATATATACATAGTTGTGTATATATATACACATACACACACACACATATATATAGTTGTTTTAGGACACAAAAATACTGATCTTGAGAAAAAAGCATTGGCCTACATAAATATTGAAACTATCTGGCATAGCAAAAGTCCCCTTTAAGAAAATGACTTACAAAGCGCAGAGTGACAGAAAATGCTCATGGTGTGTATATGTGAAGAATGTGTCATGTTGGCCCCAGCTGTCAACATTGCCAGTGTTGCTGCTGTGCTCAGTGCAGACAGCTTGGCATTTGTTCAGAACCTTCGGATGCTGATGGTGGCTGAGCCAGCCCTGCCTGGGCCACAGACCCTAAATTGGACAGAGGGGAGGGACTGTGGGTCAGAATCAGCATAGTGAGGAGGGCGGGTGTGTGGAGCAGAGCTGACTGTGGATCCCCTGTCCCCAGGTGAGGTGTCCCCTCCTCTGTACAGTAAGTGAGGAGGGTAAAGACAGGAGCCCTGGGTATGGTTCAGATGCGGCTCCGCTTCCTGACACTCTGCTGTGGAGCCTGAGCTTTCCAAAGCCACCTTACATCTTCCAAAACCTTCACGGGAGCAGAGCCACTGCATTGAAATAAGAGCTGCGACCCGCCTCTTCCTGGGCCCCTCTGTCCTGAGTTCTCACAGCTGACCCGGTGGGGTGAAGGTGTGTCCTGGCAGGTCAGTGTTGCCACCCAAACCTACCC
>NW_016108195.1:231557-234192 GCF_001604975.1 Cebus imitator | reverse complement strand
TAAATAAACAGTTAACAAAACTGTATAAATAACTTAATTTTCCCTTTTCCTTTATAGGTTCAATATCGATATTTTTCCATGTATGGGCTTAAATAATGCACTTTCTCAGTTAAACATTACCATATAAAGGACATTTTTCCTGGAACTCTAAAAATGAGATATGTTTCCATACCCAACTCTCCCATAGCAACCTTTGCTTCAATCTCTTTAAATTATCTTTCTTTTTCTTTCTACTAAATTTTCAGTTATAAAGTGTGGAGCTTTAATAAATGTGAAGCTAAATATTTATTTATATACATTCTAAAACTGAGGTTGGATCTTTTGAACTATAGGAAAAAATGGTTTTTCTGAAAAAGTATTCTACTATGAACAAACAAGTGGAGTGAAAGAAAATGAGAACGTTCTTCATCTTTCACATGCAAGATATTAGGGCAAGGAAGCCAGGCTATAGGCACTACCCACTGATCCTCTTTTGTTCCTTGGAGTAGTATTAAGCTTCCTTGGGGGATTGCTTCTCTTGGTGCTTATAAAATTATTTCCTTAATGCAACTCTTGATTTTTCTCTTTTTTGATTTAAGAGTACAGGATTTTTCTTGTGAATGTCTCCTTAGAGAAGGTTTCTGACAGCTTTAACACTTCCTTATTATCTCTTTCTATCCTGTGTAAGAAATGTTCTCAGCCATTGAAAGTTGTGAAATCTCCAAAATAAAAAAACACTTCCCCCTTTCTAAATTCCTATCATCACTCTTTCTTCCCTATAAACTATTTATTCATTCTTTTTTTTGAAAATTACTCTATGAATCTTCAGTTTTTAAAATAGAACTATCGCATGTCAAAGTTTATGTGCTTACTAAGAACTTTTATTAATGGACACTAACTAATATAATAGGGCAATATATATTGCAAATTTTGCAAATTGTTTATTTGAGTTAAATTTAAAGACCATTTCTAGTCTGGACAAGATGTACCATGTTCATTACATTTTTAACTATTTTGGCATAGCGGGGGAAATTAATTAGACCCTCACCTGAGAAGTTTATAATCATAAAATTGTATGCTATAATACTTATTTTAATATATTGGTTTCCAAATAAGAAATATACACCAATTCAAAGTTATGAAAGATAAAATTTGTTTTTCATTAAAACTTTACGGATGTTTACCCAAGTAGACTAGAAATCAGGGACCCCATTAATAGGAATTAGAAAGATAGACTTCAATTTCCTTTCTATGTTTTATAAAAATAGTACAGAGAGACCCCAAATCGGGTATAATCTCCTCCTAGTTCCCCAAAATGATAACATCTTAGGTAACTATAGTATAATACTACAATCAGGAAATTCACATCAAGTGAATGCTATTAGACTTATTCAGACTTCGCATTTTACATGCACTTTTGAGTTTATTGAATTTCTGCATTATTTTATTACATATATAGATTTATGAGATAAGTACCACAGTAAAGGCAGAAAATTTTTCCATCAAAATGATTTTGCTACTCTTTTGTAGCCACAGCCAATTATCTTCCCTCTCCAGTTTCCTAGCCCCAGGGTGATCCAGTTTCAAAACTGACTTTGATTCTAAATGTCCCTACTTGTTTGCTTTCTCTCTCCTTTGTTCCTTTACTTTTTTCTTCCTTCTTTCCTTACTTCCTGACTTTTCCTTTCTTTCTTTAAAGTGTCATGCTCATTTTGGTTGTAAAGGCAGGAAAGCTATATTGTTTGCCTTGTTTGTACAGTTTGGGTCCTTTGTTCTAATCCACAACTGTCTTGATGAACTTCTGGCATTTATGATTTATATTTCATTTAATTAGATTGAAATTATAAAGACAGTGATTAACAAGTGCATATTTTATATTGGGAAGGAATAGGGGAAGTAGTGAAAATACATAATAAAATAGCCAATTATACTTTAAAACTTTCATGGAGAAATCTGCATTTCTTCTATCAAACCCTAAAATGAGAGAGGGAGAAAAGAGAATTGCTGATTTATAGTTTACAAACAATCCTAACAACCTCAAGCAACAAATTAGGCCACAATAAAATAAGTACTCATACACATTACTGATGGTAGTGCATACTACTTTAACCACTTAGATACTTTTGTAGTACACACACTCAAGCATTAAAATTTGATTTATATATTTTTTAACTTTTATTTTTGGTTCATGGAAATGTGCAGGTTTATTATATAGGTAAACTGTGTGTGTTGCAGGGGCTTAGTGTACAGATTATTTCATCACCCGGGTTATAAGCATAGTACCTGATATGCAGTTTTTCAACTATCACCTTCCTCCTTTCTTCAACCCTCAATTATCCCCAGTGTATGATGTTCCCTTTTTTTGTGTCCATCTGTAGTCGGTGTTTCGCTCCCATATATAACTAAGAAGCTGTGGTATTTGGTTTTCTGTTCCTGTGTTCATTTACTTAGAGTAATGGCCTCTAGCTCAATCCATATTGCTGCAAAGAACACAATATACTTATTTTATAAATGCATAGCATTCCATGGTGTATATGCATCATATTTCCTTTATCCAGTCTACCATTCATGGGAATTTAGGTTGATTTAATGTCTTTGCTATTGTGAATAGTGCTGTGATCAACATACTGGTCCATGCATCTTTATGGTAGAATTA
>NW_016108195.1:228988-230437 GCF_001604975.1 Cebus imitator | reverse complement strand
TTTGTGTCTTCTTTATTTCTGTAAGTAGTGTTTTATAATTCTCATTGTAGAGATCTTTCATATCCATGATTAGCTGTATTCCTAGGTACTTTATTCTTTTTCTGGCTAGGAGAAATGGAATTGTGTGCTTGCTTTGACTCACAGCTTGAATGTTGTTGCTGTATAGGAATGCTACTGATTTTTGTGTGTTGATTTTGTATTATGAAACTTTGCTGAAGTTGCTTATCAGATAAGGGAGATTTGGGGCAGATACTATGGGATTTTCTAGGTATAAACTCATGTAATCTGCTGACAGGGTTAGTTTGACTGACTTCCTTTCTTCCTAGTGGGGTTTTTTTTTTTTCCTCTTGCCTGATTACTCTAGCCAAGGCTTCCAGTGCTATGTTGAATAAGAACTTTTTTAAGAATTGGTTTACAAATTACATTTTGCCTCACTGCCAAGATTGGCATACTGTAGTGTTTAAGCATGAAATCTTAGGGAGATAGACAAGGCTATCCAAAATATATTTACATGTCTTCAAATGAGCTACATTTTTAAAATTCAAACATTCATAAGCAAACTAAACACTTCAAAGAGTGTCTGAAATGTTAAATTTAATGGAGATAATATCAGTGAATAGGAGAAAAAAAAAACTGAATACCTGCCTTCAAGGGCATCTCCTTTCAATATGGTTTGCAGAAGAACTTGGTATTTTTGTTTTCAGTCAACCTTCTCTCATACTTTATTGTGGAAACCAGAGAACATTATATTTAATCTTATTTATCAACCAATGTACAACATATTTATTTAATAAAAAGAATTTATACAACGAAGTTATTTCTAGTAAAATTCTTTTAGACTTTTTCTATTTTTTGGCAGATTAACCATATGGCTCATGTTGTAGAAAATTTGGTAAGTTGATTCCCATCTCAAGCTCATGCTTATTAAAAATTCTGATGATTTTTTGCTAACTTCCAATACATCGGAAGTATTTGAAAAAATTTTTTAAAATATGATATTGAAATAAAAAGTTTCCCAAATGATTTTTTATCTCTTTTTTCCTATTACCTTTCTCCTTCTACTTCTTTTTGTTCTTCTGATAAAATAACAACATGAACTTTTAGATGAGTAACGTTTTCAGTAGTAACATTTTTTTAAAATAATGCAACTGTATTTTTTCTTGTAACATTAGTGGTGTAGCTATAGCAAGATCCTGCTGGTTAAATTCTAGATATAGAATTCTATTATTCCTTCAGATTTGTAGAAAAGGAGAAAAAGTCACTGTCTATGCAAAATGAGCATTATGATAAGAGCCATTTGATTCACAAGTTGTCACTCAATAATAATATGGAGAATTAATATCTATATATCAATATCTAATCTAATCTATATTCATATATATGTGTGTATGTATATACGTCTAGTCTAATCTATATTCATATATACATACACATATATATGAATATAGA
>NW_016108195.1:227511-228963 GCF_001604975.1 Cebus imitator | reverse complement strand
ACATATATATGAATATAGATTAGACTAGACGTATATATATACACACACGTATATATGTGTATATATACACACACACACACACACACACACATATATATATATATATATATATATACCTCTTTTATCTACTTATTCTGAAGGCAGACTATCTGTGTTTATATATCAAATTAGTAACTGTGTAGCTTTTCAAACTTTGGTTTCTTTATTTGCAAAAATGAAAAAGAAAATAAAAGACAAAGAATAAAAACAAAAAGAAGAGAAAAAGGAGAAAAGGGGAACATAAAAAAAAAGAAAAAAAAATATAAAGAATAAAAACAAAAAGAAGAGAAAAAGGAGAAAAGGGGAACATTATAAGGCATCTCTTAAAACAGTAGCTGTTAAATGGGGGTGATCCTGTTCCCCAGAACATATTTGGCAATGATTGGAGATATTTTGGGTGTCATAATGGTTGAGGGCTTGAGATGGGGGATGTTACTACCAAATAGTGGGTAGAGGCTAAAGATTCTGCTGATAAACATTCTGTCATTTATGTAACAGCCCTACAAATAATTATCCAGTTCAAAGCATAAATAATGCCTTATTCAAGCATAAAAAAGTTCACTTAGCTTCTGAGATAAGAGGAGACTGAGCACATTCAACAGTAACAACACAATGATATGAGCTGACGGATATGTTAATTAGCTTAATTGTGGTGATTATTTTATTATGTATACATACATCAAAACACAAAGTTGTACACCTTAAATATATACAATTTTTGTCAATCGTACTACATTAATAAGCTGCAAAAAAGGCATAGCGTCAAGGTTAAGAAACCCTGGCTTACAAGGGCAGATTTTCAGAATGATACGAAATTTACACTTCTAAGAAAGCTTCTAGTGGTATACTAGAGCCACCTCATACCAGCTTGTGAGACAAGGTTGTTCACGTCTCCGCTCAGCTTCCATTGAGTGGAAAGTTGGTGCATTTAAATTGAGCAGACTGAGTGTATTTCCACCACAAAATTTGACAAACTATAAATCAGGTATTCCACTCCACATATACAATGTGTCCCCGGAGAGCTGGTTGGTAAACATGTACTATCCATCATTGCTTAGCACATTGTGTGGCATATTAAAACTACTGTATAAATATTAGTTATTATTATGTTTTTTTATGGAGTCCTCTCAAGTAATCTGGAAAAATCACTCTGTATTTTCTTTTTTCTTTTTTTATTGCTTATTTATTAAGCTTTCATGTCTCCTGATGATTTTACAATAAACTTCTAACTATCCCTATTTTTAACAAATTCCTCCTCCATTTTTCATGCTGCAGTAATATTTATTATTGTAAAATGCATATTTAAACCTGCTACTATATTTAACATTTTCCAATGACTTACTATTTTTATGGTATAAATCTGACCTCCTTAGTGTGAAATTGTGAGCCCTTTAACTTCAGTCCAGAGGGCCC